>NC_142373.1:1258350-1340850 GCF_059441005.1 Hippichthys cyanospilos
TGCAAATTTATTCTCCATTCGCAGAACACTCTTACAAGCAAGAAAAGACTAGGACTAAGAAAAGGAGCAACTACAAAGGAATTTTCGGTAAAGTCAGCTGTTATAGCTGTGAATGACAAGTAGTGAATTGAACCAAACCAGTTCATTCACTCGACTGAACATATTTATCCACTGCTTGATGGTACTGTAAAGTGACTGTTTTCACTGCATTTTCATTGCAGTTTGAACTACAAAGACACAGCAATATAGCAGAGAAACAAGTCAGTTGTTCTCAAAAGTTCTGTCAAAAGTTCTCTTTCTTCATTTTTCAAAGTTGAAGGTTTATGTAGGGAAGCAGATGTCCCCATCTCTTTTTTTCTCTCTGAATAATGCATTAATCTTCTTATCGCTTGTGATTCGTTGACAACGTGCCTGTGCCTGCCATGGATGGACCCTCGCACTTTCACCTCACATGGATGGGATCCCGCCATATACGACCCCACATGGTGTCATTGACATATGCTTATCAATGAGGATTCGGGTAAATGGTGTGGAAAGATTGAACATTCCTTTGCCGCCTCTTTGAATAAACTCTTGACATTCTGACCTTGTGATGCTCTTGTTTATTCTCGTATTGTCACGCTTTAAAAAAAAATCGGAATACAGTAACATGTCTCGTTGGGCTGTCAAAGCGTTAACGTTGGCCAAGAATTTAAATGATATAAAGCATTAAAAATATTAATGCTTCTTTTTACTTCCTGGGGCAGCTGAACCAATAACGTGGCGACTCACAACCAAACTAAGGAGAGTTTATGGATATTCCAAGATTTTTACACAATTAAATCCATTTTCTACACAGTTGAGAAATGCAATCAACCATGATTAACTATGGAAAGATTTGCTCATTCAGATTTACAGCAAAATTCTGCCTTTTTTAAGCGATTTTTCTTGTAATGCTACACTTTTATATTTGTAAAGGTTCTTTTATCGTATGTTAGATTAGGACTTTGGCGGATGATTTGATAGGTGACTAGTCACTGTGACCTTTCCCTGCCCCCCTGCTCATGTACACATAATCTGGATATGAGGGGGGGGCATTTTGTGTGAGGTCAAACCCATACTCATATGAGAAAATTCAAATAGTAACAACAATAAAATGTGAAAACAATAATAAAAAATATTAAGACAACTTTATTCTTTATAACTTTATTCCTAATACTATAAAATCATTAATCCTTGTTTTTTTTAAATCGTGTTTAATAGAGTGGTTGTGTCAAATTGCTGGGGGATTAGAATGAGAATAAGAGCAGTGGTGGTGAAGGCGGGACGTCATCCGTCATTTAGCATCATTTGCATGCCGTAATGCAGCCCTGCAGAGTTCACCGCACGTGTCATCGAGCTTAGAGCCGCAAATCTTACGAGCAAACCGCCGGCTGCAACTATCTCATCGCAGTTAGCAGAGAACATGGTGACGGAGGACTTCTCTATTGACCTGAAAACCATCAGAAGCACTGACCTAGACAAACAAGTGAAATTCTGACATTGTATCTATTTCTTTCATACAATTTTATCAATTCAATCCAAACAGGAGGTTATTTTGATTTTCTAGCATTTTCCTATGCACTCGACATTGCAGAGGGTTATTGGCCGTGTGTGGTTTACATCCAGTTGTTGATCTTCTGCAGCTGGGTTGCTTTCAATGGTGCTTGATTTTAAAAATATTAAAAAAAAAACAACAACAAAAAAGAACAAATCCCTTTTCTCCACTTTAATGCTCGAAGGATTACATGATCGGACAACGGTTTATTCACTTGAATTGATTGTTTGTGGATTTGACTGCATTTGGATAATTCCCTGAGTGTTCACTTTTTTTATGCCTGCAAAGGTGAAAAAATACAAAAATACTAACCACCACTCAAAAGGCCGCTCCGAAAATAATAATGTTTTGGAACTGATTAAGTTTATCTTTCAACAGTTCATTCATTTGCGCTTGTTTGGATTGATCTTAGTTTTTTGGCGCTGCCTCTGACCACGGTTGATATTACATTTTGTAGTGAGGAAGAACAGTGTGGTTTCAATTGAAAAGTGAAGGTTGGTGACCACACATTGTTCTGTCTCCCTGTGAAATCTGGCCCACGAGTGTTTGTAAGTTGTACTTTGTAAGAATGTTGTCATTTATGATAATATGGCCAAAATGGGTTTGTCTGTTGAAGTTGTGATTGTGGATAACACGCTAGCTAATGTTAGTTCTTATCTTCAGCATGTTATATAGTGCTGCCTTGTATGCGTTTATATCATTAGCATTTTCGTTTGTTCCAGGTATTTCCCTTTGCTGTATGTTAGCACATGCAAATCCACTTATATGATTGATTTAATCAATGTAATTTGTGTACATCTTTGTACATTTTGAGGGGGCGGCTTCAAAAGTATTGCGACTCAAGCAAGCTGAGGCCTTGATGAGCTCATATAACAACAACAAAAATAGCAATACAATAAACATCTCAAGCGTTGAGCGGTCCGCAGTGATAAAAAGGTTGGGGACCTCAACTGGCTGGGGAACACAACTCACTGTTTTACGCATAATTTCTAAATGATGATCCTTGCAAACTATGGAGACATTTACAACTCTTATTTACACTGTTCTGCCACACAGATGAAAAGTTTTAGATTCTTACTTGACTGCACTCAGCCTGAACACTAGAAGTAAGCCACAGGTAAGCTGTCCACGGGGCGCAAGTTGGGGAGCGGGAAGAGGAGGCCAAAGAAGAAAACATGGAGGTGAAAAAAACAAGAGAGCGAGGACATATTGAAGCAAAGATAAATAAAATGACAAATGACATCAGAGCAGGAGTGTAGTGGCTATCCGTGAATTTGGGGAAATTGTATTTATTCTATTTCTGTGATGTTCACCTCTTGTCCTCCATTTTTCATGTGAAGAATGCAAAACTCTCTGTAAACTGGAACGGCTGCCGACTTGTTAACCTCCTTCCAAATGACATTTTTTTTTTTTTTTTAATAGAAGCAGCACAAAATAAATCTTGTTGTATTTTGGTCGCCTAAGCTTCAAAAGTATCCATTCAATACATGCTTGGTTTAAGCTAGCCAACAAGAACAACATTCCAGATTCTATCTGGTTTGCACTTTCAATTGAATCAGTACTTGGGCCACGACTCATGAGACCATGAGATGACGATGGCATGAGAATTCAAATCGAGAAAAGAACTTGTTTGCCGCATTTTGTGGGACCTGACAAGTTTCCTGTTGATTTGCCAGCTGGGCGGCAGTGCTAGTGCTCTACAGTGATTTAGATCCTACTTGGCAGGCAGAACTTTTGTGTTAGCTTTGGTTGCTCCATTTCTTACTCTGCTCCACTGGTGTTCCACAGGGTTCAATTGTGAGGGCCCTGCTATTTTTTACTCTATTTACTGCCCCTGGGTTCCATTAGAACAATTTATAAGGCTGGGGAGAAATTTCGGCAATTACCATACCTGCGGTAAATGACCACCACAATAATCCAAAGACGATTAGTCCAACACATGAAAGGAAATATTTATATATTTAAAAAAAAAAATCTCATAATGCTATCGCACCTTGTGTTTACTCACTCACTCACTCACTCACTCACTCACTCACTCACTCACTCACTCACTCACTCACTCACACATTTTTTTTTAGCACATCAAAAAGCAGCCCTGTTGAGAGTCAAAGAACATTTGAAAGAAGAGGAGTTACAAACGTGTGAAGCAATGGACACCCCTTAAATGTCCACCAAGACAGGAGGGAGAATGACCAGCCAATCACCTCCCGATTATCAAACAGCTGACACATTACTATCATCATTGACATTTTTTAAAATATTTTTATTGTATTTTAATTTTTTTTCAATCTCTTTACAGAAGGACACGAGGAACACTGACCAAAATAGTCCACATGCATGATTCATCCTCTTTTTCATTTTTTCCAATAATAATAACCACAAACGTATGGATTTACTTAGAAAGTCCAAGACGGTGCCAGTGGAGGGAAAGGAATTAAAAAAAAAAAAGAAAAAAGAAAAAGGAAAGTAGAAAGAGGGATGAATAAATAACAAGGGGCGAAGCATGTTTGTGTGCTTTTTCTTTTTTTCCAGTCAGAGGGCTCCACCCACCTTTGACGCTTGGGGCCGGGAGGAGCGGGGTCGGGCCGGGCGGGGGGGTGGATGGAGTGACAGTACTCGTCTCTTGAAAAGAAACATCTAGTAAAAAAGGTCCTAGCTGGCCGGAACAGACAGACAATACTCATTTTGTAGTACAAGAGCACGATGATGATGGCGAGGTTTTCTGGGACAACGATGGCGGTGGCGAGTTGGAGGTGGGGGCGGGGGGGGCTTTAGTAGACCCAGGAAACGGGCACCCACTGGCTGCTGTTGCACACCAGCTCCACGGCCTCCTCCAGGTGGCCGATGGTGTCATCGATCTCGTTGTTGATGATGGTCTGGTCGAAATAGTGCGCGTACGTCTTCTGCAGGATCTCCGACTCCTTCTGAAGACGCTGCAAGGACTCATCCTGCGCGAGGGGGTGCGACCAAAGTCAGTAAGACCGCATCATGTATGCTTTGTTCCCTTTTTAGGGCTAGTGCAACTTTTGAAACGACTGATTGTTATGTTACACAACCTTTTCACATCATACACTGTAACTACTGTTGGAACATTACAAGCTTCAGTAAACAAGACGTTTCATTTCCTAGTGAGAAATACCAACACTAAAACTTTTATGTAATAAGTAACAAAATCACCAATATGCCAAATGTAATGTATGAACACATTTCACTGTGGAGTTTAGTTAAAATATAATATGGGCCTTTTATATTCTTGTAGAATTAAGCCTTTTGCTCTTGTAATATTCAAATTTGCCATGTGTTACTCTTTCTTCAATCACTACAATTATAAGTAAAGCTTTAACACTCTGACCTTTTAGTTACATTTTTGTTTCTTTCTGTCACTTACACATATTTGTACATAAGGTGATTGTTCTAAATTTTACATAAATACTATACTTTTAATGAAATAAAAATGCAGTGATCCCTCGCTACTTGCACCTGCCTATCGCACCCTCAGTACATCGCAGATTTTTTTTTTTAATTAAAAAAAGAAAAAAAGAGAAGCTGTGTTGCGGAGAGACGTGCTCTGAAGGTTTCCTGCATGGCAGATAGACGAGGTAACAATAAATATATAAATGCACTTGACAAGTACACTCCTCGGTACTGCACTACATATTTTTACTTAAATCTTGAATTATTAAACCTTATAAAGTAACTGTACTGTTATCCCTTCCCATCTGGCGAAATCAAGCTTAAGTGGCTGTCGTCTCACAGAGAGCTGCGGTTACATAAGTGGCACCCAGAAGTCTAATTAAAGTGAAGCTTGTAGATGTTATCATATTTAGTCAGCGACAGGCTTCCGGGTGGCACTAATATAACCGCGGCCCTCTGTGAGACTACAGCCAAATGACTGTATTGCAATTTTTCCCTTGTTCAATTTTCTCTTATAATACTGTATCCCTGTGTTTTGCTTTTGTTATATGATTAAACTAATAAACAAAAAGCCTTTATATAATTTTAGTATAAAAATAAAAATTGAACTTTGCTGTAAAATTCTAACTTTTGAAAAAAGTTACATTATGGCTCCTTCCTAACAATACACTCCATCTTAATCTTTTTAAATGATGCATAATTTTGACTATTCCTGAAAAATTACACATTCTTCACAAAATGCAGGCCATTTTCATAATTTAAACCCTTTTATCTTTCAGAGTAATACGCACATCCATAATATTCCGACCTTAATCATGTAACGTTGCAACTCATGTAACGTTCAGATTTTTTTTCATTTTCTAAATTACATCTTTAGTGTGTGTAAGATTTATAGCTATCCTTGTCTGCTCTTGTAGTCACAAACATATTGAAGGCTATGTTGTGTTGCTCTCTGAGCCGCTTGGTCAGACTTGCATGGCATGACTATGGTAACAAAAAGACATACACACACACACACAAACTAAAGAAGACAAGACACATTTAATAACAAGCAACTACTAGCTGACACGTGTCAAGTGGTACTTACTGGCAGCGTGCGACACCACCTGGGCGTCTAAGGGCGGCGGCATAGAAATACGCATGCATTGTGTGCAAAGACAAAGCAGCAATCAAAGAGCAGACATGCACACACACATGCATGTAAAGACACGCTCATTTGAAAAAGTCCATTCAGGAAAGCACGCGTGTGTGCTATTTACTTCGTCAATGCCCGGCGTGATGGTTGGCGCCGCGATGAAGACCACATACGGGGCAAACTCCGCTGTACGAAGGACTTTCAGTGCCTGTCAGAAAGGACACACACAAAACTAATTACCATATTATATGACAAAAGTAAACCTCACGCTTACATTAACATGACTTATTTTCAGAACTGAGATTTTTCTTGGAAAATTATAGATTTACCTTAAAAAAACACACATCCACACGTGCATCCATTTATACATATGTATGTATACAATTAAAATAAAAAATATCTAAAATTTGAAAGTTTATTTTTTATGACTTAAAAAGGTTCTTATAAGATCTTTATCTTGACACTTTTGTTGTTGAGCTGCTACCTAATTTTTTTTTTTAAAAAAGGTTGCCATACAGATGTACACACAGACCTGCGGTTCGACGTCCAGGATGGCGACCAATCCCTGCTGGTGGATCTTGCGAATGGTCTCGAGGCGCGTGCCGTACATGGCGTCCTCGTGGCTGCCGTACTCCAGGTACTCGTTGTTGCTGATGTCCTGCATCATCTGCTCATGTGACACAAAGTAGTAGTTCTTGCCGTTCTCTTCGTCCTTCTTCGGCGGTCTCGTCGTGTCTGCGGGACGCAAGTGGGACAGCTTAAAATACGAGAGACTTCCACAAAGGTTAGTGAGTGTGAGGGCCCTATTTTGGTGAGCAGGCGGACGTCCTGCGACCGGCCTGGCGCAGATGTGCTCGGGTTGGCGCCGGACCGAGATTTGGCATTTTGGTTAGTTAGATGGAGGCGGTGCGCGCACAAAATGTCAGATGCGCTGGGGGAGCACCTGCGTGCCCAGAAATGCACAATGAGGTCTACCAAATTCTCACGGAACACTAGACATGCGCCTGCTCAAAATTGAAGCTGTACCAGTATTTAGATCAAGTGCACATGCGCCACTCCACCAAATTAAGAGTCCTAAATGTGTGTGTGTGTGTGTGTGTGTGTGTGTGTGTGTGTGTGCCCTTGGTTTTCGCTACATGGTGGGGACCATATTTGGGCTTTATTATCTTGGTAGGGACTTCTTGTACTTGAGGAACACAAGTTCAGACCTCTTTTTGAGTTTTGGTGTATAGAGTTGAATTGAACTTTGGTTAAGAGTCGTTTTGGGTTTGGGTTAGGGCAGGGGTGTCCAAAGTCGGTCCTCGAGGGCCGCTGTCCTGCATGTTTTCCAGGTTTCTTTTCCTGACACACCTGATTCAAATGATCAGGATCGTTATCAGGTTTCCGCTGAGCTTGCTGATGAGCTGATGTCAGCATGAGGTGTCAGGAAAAGAAAGCTGGAAAACATGCAGGACAGCGGCCCTCGAGGACCGACTTTGGACACCCCTGGCTTAGGCAATGGGTTGTGATGGAAAGAGGTGAGAATTGCATTTTGTCAATGAGATGTCCGATTAACATAGTGAGACAAACCTGTGCATGTGTGTGCATGAGCATGAGTGTTTGCATGCGCGTGAGTGTGTGTGCGTGTGTGTGGGGCTCACGTGGGATGGGATAGGCAAATCTGTCCGGGTGTTTGGTGATGAGTGTATTCTTGATGTGTCTCCTGCCCACGCCATGAGCACCTGGAAAACACCGTCACAATGGCAAAGTAGCATCGTTTCTAATTCACATTTTAAAGGGATACGCTACTCTTATTTTGCCTTTTTTGGAGTAAAATGTAGTTTCTAATTACTGTAATCCTGCAAATATAAGATGCACACTTGACTTTGGCAACAAATTCTGGAATATTAATAATAATTAATGATCTGGTCAAATGTCCGTGTTCTCTAACCACTGCAATCTTTTAATTAAATGAGCTGGAGACATCAGAACTTTACATGATCCTCTCTGTTTTCAAAGTATTCCTGTGAGCGAACAAGGATGGACTCAGACGGTGGTTCAGTCCGCTCACTTCTTTTGTTGAAAATGATGCCCGAACAACCTCAGTTAACACTAGCTGCCGTTAGCTGCTAACAGCCAACTGACATCCGCCCTCTAGTTCGTCCCTTCACGGTAATAATTATAAGAATACGGCTCATATAAAAATGTGCATCTGCGCATCAAATCTCGGTTCATGCGGCTGACAGTCCAATTTTCCTCGAATGGTGTCGAAAAAAAAATCTAATTTTTTTAGTTATCGTTACTTTATCATTTAGTTATCATACTTTTGGGCCTTCATTTTTGGGAAAAGAATGTCTTATATTTGGGCAATTACAATAATTTGATAAGTTCATTATTTTTCTTCTAGTGTCCAATTAATACCTTTGAAAACACATTTTTCAGGTAATGAGCAATCACGCCTCACATGTCTCCTGGGTTTAGTTATGTGCCGTTTGCAAGCTGAGCTGTGATTGTGAGGTTGTTACCTGAGCACATGTTGAGCTGACAGTAAATGGCAAACTGTGTTATTAAAGATATTAATTGTACATGAAAAATCGTGAAGTTATCAAATTAACTACATATAAAATGTGAACTTTTGACTGCTTATGAACATTTCCCACCACGAACAATACCTATTTGTTGCATTACATTTCATGGTAACGCGCTAGTTTTTCTTCTTCGAGTTCTTCTCCCTTCCGCACGCAAAGCACTTTACACTGACTATCTCAGTCAACTTTATACCGATGACACAGCATCAGGAGCAACTGGGAGTTCGGTATCTTGCTCAAGGACAATGACACAGTCACAACGGCGAGGAATTGGCCCTTAACCTCTGGGTTGAAAGTCGATCGACTTACAAATGAGCCATGCCCGCCACATTTTATTTTTTTACTATACTCGGCTTGTAATTTTATTCTTAGTTATTAGACAAGTTATTTGATTGCAGGATTTCCCCCCCAAATATTTTCTATTTTTAACTAATATTTTTATTTTTAAAATGGGAGAATTTATGAATTATAAACAAGTGCCAATCAATCAACAATCTTAAATATATTAATTGTAGACCATTATTATACTTTGATGTATTTCAAAAATGATTTAAGGATTATGCGATAAATAGCAATCCTCCATTATTCGTGGTAAAAGGCACCATTTGCGAGCTTCTGTAACGTGTTGTTGTGACGAACCACGATGGGATCTATCTACCCAGTCACTGAGCAATTTAAGACTGCCACTTTGTTCTAAGATCATACTTTGTGGAATCCTTATGGTTTTCACCGATTCAGGTAGGCGGTTGTACTGACTTGCAGAGTAGCGACAGTTCTATACGGAAAGTCATTACTCAAGGTCGGGTGGGGATCCACTGACTTAATATAAAATGTTTGCAAATCATATCAAGGTTTTTTTATGTTGGGAATATCATAGATTTCCATGCACATTTACAACAAACAACAAGAGAAACGCATAAACAACCTCATCATAGTAGAGTCAAATTAAGCAAGTAGGAAGGTGAAAAGTCGGGCGTGGTCTCACCTAATAAAACAAGCGTTTTCCTCTTGAAGGCGGGCAGCTTGACCACTTCCTCGTAGGTGACCAAATCTAATTGGTCAAACACTAAAGGGGTGGCGCGAAAGAGAAGGAGAAAAAATGTGAGGTGGAGACAAAACTAAGTGGGATGGTTTTTCTTTACAAACTGACTTAGATCACAGTCAAACAATATAACAATAATTAAATTAGGAATTATCTGCATCTGCTGTATTCGAGAAACCTGGTAAACTAGACAAAAAAAAATATAAAACAAATCATTAAAGTAATGCAGTTTTTCCAAATATATTTTACACAGACTTGTTTCGCTATGATTGGAACTGAAGTTTCTGACTTCCAAGTTTAGCCGAATGCAATCTAAAAGCATCTCGTGTTCTTCAAATCGGTGACACGATTACGACAAATGAAACAAATGAAAACACAAGTTGAGATTTTTCACAAAAACACACATGCACACACACACACACAAAATTAAACACAAATCATTGGGGCTGTCTATATAATAACACATCTAGCATTACCTGAGAAATTTATGCCTCTACTCACATTTTATAAGAAAGTAGCATTTTTCGATCAGTAAATAGCCGAGGCACACAAACGCACATGCACAAAAGGCACACAAAGCGGCTTCAGTCTTCTGTTGTTTGGACAAAAACAACGAAAAGCAAAGTGAAAGACCGCCAGAAACAAACAGGAAGTAACCCGCAGGCTTTCAAATTAAAAGCACGAAGAAAGTGAAAAGAGTAGCGTCAGCGTGGTTACTTACATGCACAGAGGTCGTTCAGTAGGAGCAAGCGAGAGAAATGGACAGGAGGGTTACAACAGTAGTTTAATACACACACGCACACACACCCACGCACACACACATATAAATTATATACAGTGGTACCTCGGTCCTCGAACGCCTCTATACTCGACCAAATCGGTGCTCGACCAAAAAAATCAAGTAGGTAATGCATCGGACCTCGATCAGATTTTCGGTTCTCGACTAGCCGAGCCTAGCCGAGCCTACCCGAACGCGCTCCTCGGCCCTTCTCGGCCAGCGGGTAAGCGCCAGTTCAACTCAGACCGCCAGCGGAGTAAGACGTTTGTTCGAGTATTTCTTCCCGGATTTAAACTTTTTCGTGTCGCTCTAGCCCTTAATAATGGGTCCAAAGAAAGACAGTGATAAGGGGAAGGCAAAGAGGAAAACAATGAGGACCACTATTGAACCGAAGAAGGAAATTATAGCAAAATATGAACGCGGTGTACCTCGCGTCGCAGTTAGCTAGCGTCATCATGGAAGGAGTAACTCCCTCCCGTCCTCTCCACATCCATTCCTGTATGCCATCAACCACTCTCCAAAACGTAAGTAAATTATACAAAATGGTTTATAATGCTTTATTTATCTTTATCTTTATCATGTACTGCTTGTGCACATTTACTTGTGCACACATACTTTCCATTATTTCTTATGGGAAAATTGCTTTCGGTGTTCGAACAAATCGGTGCTCGACCACCACCTCAGAACGGATTATGGTCGAGTACCGAGGTACCACTGTATATATATATATATATATATATATATATATATATATATATATATATATATATATATATATATATATATATATATATATATATATATATATATATATATTTTTTTTTTTTTTTTAATCTATACATCAGAACATGCAAACATCACAAACAACACAAAGACCTGATGCTATCCATATTTACAAGCAGATTATAAAAAAAACCTATGCATAATCATCAAGTTTTAGTTGTTTACTAAACGGTTAGCACGCTAAGATTAATTCCTCACACTAATTCCTCGTTCAATTGTTAACATGGCCCTGTCAAGAAGGACAAGCCATTTTCAACAAACTAGATGATGGTGCCATTGGATGTTTCAGTCAAACTGTAGCAATATATTAATCGTGTCCTAATTTTACTGGTCAGGTCCACTTGACATCAGATTACATAGTGTGTATGAGCCAATGTAAAATGTATGAACGCCAATGTAAAAAAAACAAAACAAAAATGAGATTGGATGATGTCTTACTTTTTTCTACTTCTATTTCAATTACTATGTAAAATAAAGATTGTGTTCATATGAAGGTAAATTTGGTGCAAAATTAACTTGTACTATGGTCATTTGTACTGATGAAAATGTGATAAATTTGGAGTTTTAAAAAGTGATTTGTAATTGGAAAATATTGAATTTGCAGCCCAAAAACGGTATTTATATTAAAAAAAATATAAAGTACATTTGTATCTGTATAAATAGCAACTTCCCTCCATCCACTGTCTGTAGCCGCTCATCCTCACCTGGGACGCTGGCTTGCTGGTGAATGGGGGAAAGATTGCCCCCTGGTGGTAAGATGAAAACGCGCTTGATTGGATATGTCGGCAGCCGGGATTTTAAACGTTAATATCGGTGAGAATCATCTTAATTAATCGTGGCAGCCAAAATCGTGATCGCGATTAAAATTAAATAAATTGTGCACCCCTACTATGGGGCAATTTTGGCGTGTCCAATACACCTACCATGCGTGTTTTTGGAGAAATAGTATTGATATCTGAATGAAAACTGATTAAATAATTTTTCAAATAACTTATATTTGTGGCGAAAATCACAATTGTGTTGGTGGAGAAATGATAGCTTAAAGGCGAAGAAGTTGCTACTAGGAGACATAAGTGTTCTTTCTCTTTCACACATGACTTTTGAATCATTGATCAAGTCATGTCAAAATCTGCACCCATAAATTTAAGATGCAGATACAAATGTGTATTTTTTAATACAAGTACATTTTTTTAACTGTAAATACACCCTTTACACCTACAAACCATCATTTTTTTTACCAGGTTTAACCAGGTTTTTACTACAAATTTATACCATTTCTATTGGGCATGTAAAAATGATCATTGTACAAGTTTTTTTTTTGTTAAAAGTGCGCAGGGAAAAGAGTCTGACGACCTTATCAAACAAAGATAAATCCACAAACACTTGTACCCAAATATGTCACACTAATACAACTTACACACAGGCATGCTAAATATGTGCACACCCAACAAAATGACAGCTCCTATGCATAACCACATTGCAAATACATTAGCACACACTTCTAAATGGCACATGTAAAAAGAATGATGTACTTGTTAACATATGGACCCAAACTTGCTAGACATACTGAGCAAGTCATAGTAAACACACATGAACCAAAGCATACTTCAAAGACACTCATAAAGGATAATGGCACGACACATGTACATTTATCTCAACATATACTAGAACAAAATGTGCACCACCATAATGAACATGTATGAAATACACATGCAACACTAGGAAATACAGACTGCACAGACGTAAACATATTGCATGAAAAAAACACCCACAGAACACACACACCCACACCCACAAAGTGCACATGCGGAAATATGTTTTGAAACAAGCACTAATTTATCCAGGCACATTGGCTAAAACATGCTCACAAAAGTAGTGCACATGCAATAGATACAAATATACTGTACATATGTAGACATTCAAATATGCCGTATATTAACCTATGCTCCAATATCCTGCATATGCACTCAGAAATGTACTCGAATATACTGTACTTTTACTATCACGCGTACAGTTGCATTACTGTACATTTGTTCAAGTACTTTTTTAATTATGTAACCAATATGTGGCGATACCTTGCGTATGTACAAATATTTCCAGATGATATTTACAAGCACTACTATACATGTAGAAATGTACTACACTTATAATTTATATACAAATACTTCACTAACCATACACTAAACATGTACTCCTAGCAAAGTACAAATACTGAACATATGCACACTCAACATGTGTCTCTGTCGTGTACTTGTGTGTGATTTTTTTCATACCTGCGTTGTGCTTAGCCAAATACTTGTCCTTATACTGCTTCTTCTTCTTTCCAAACCAAGTGCAGCTGGCCTGTTGCTCCTGCTTGGTCTTCTCCATGGCCATGCACGCCACACGCCTGCCGCACACACGCACTGATCAGCTTCAACAAACTGCACACCGTTTTCACACCTCTAATAAACAGAAAGTTTGGATAAAAGAACTTCACGCTTTATGATTGAGGCCCGTACGAGTAATCGGTCCTTCAAACATCAGCCAAATTTCAAACAAATGGCCGATATTTGAACTTTTGTCTTTATTAACTTCAACCATTTAAAGAGGTCGTATACAAGTAACACTGGCGTCTTTTTTACACATACTGTAAATCATACCATAACCTTATACTATCAAATATGTATCATAAGATAATATGCTATAATATGTCATAGCATATATGTATAATAAACTCATTCTGTGGAGCTGTCATTCGAAATAAGAAAAGCAAATCTTACTTTTTACAAGCCATAAAGTGAGCAATCCAAAGAACTTGTGAAGAGAATTAGCATAGATGTCACTACTATACACACAAACACTCCATTTAAAAATAAAACATAAAATACATGCAGTACCTGCAACATAAATCCAGCATAAATGCAATCATTTTGACACACATTCAGCTACTGCTATCTCACACGCGACAAGTATTAATGTTCTTAAACCCCATTAAGTGGGCCACACAATCAAATCTTTGAACGGAAAAGTAATAATCCACATATAATTGACACCTATTAAAATGCATTGGGAGGAAACAAATGCTTTTTTTATTTCATTACAAATTTAAAATTTATCGACAGATGAATCACGTGGATGACTATGTAATCTGTAATTTTTTCTCTCCAAAAAAATAAAATAAAAAAATCTGGCTTTGTTTATTAGATTTATTAACAATAATTCACAACTGTAGTGTGAGTTTTGAGACCATGAAAAAAAAAATCACAATTAATCCGCTGATCGGCCTAAAAGCAAAAACCCCACATATCTGCTCTATTTATGAACAATAATTTTAGATTGTAATGGGTGTTTTTGGCAATGAAAATGTTTTTATGTCATCTATTAGGTGTTTATAGGCCAGGAAAAATTGAGTCCATTAAGGTGAGGTTCCACTGTACTGTAAAGCTCCGAAAAAATGTTCATGTGAAAATAAAACTAATACACATTCACACTAAACTACTGTAAAGCCGACAAAAAAAAAGTGCAGATAAAAAATACACCTACTGTCAAATTAAAACTATCATAAGTGAGCAAATTAACAGCAAAAAAAACCTCCCACCTCAAATAACAAAAACCTGTAAGGTTTTTAAAAAAGTTACAATTAAAAGCACATTTACCGTAATTCCCCCAAAAGATGTAGTTGGAGGTTAAGGAAAAATGACCATGAAAAAAATGAAATGACTACTGTGATAAGAAGAAATGATAAATCCCTCCTAAACTAGAAAATAATTTAAAAATAAAATAAATTGACCATCAATCCCCTTAAATCTTACAGTGTATAGGGCACTAAAGTACAATGTGATTTTTGTGACTTTGCGAGCGGCCGCTCGTCTCACCATTCCTGGAGCTCGGGCGACGGGATGAGACCGGCCGTTCCGTTTTTGGTGTTCTCCAGCTTTCCTTGCCACCAGTTGTGATCATCCTTGGAGATGATCTGAATGATGTCGCCCACTCGGAAGCGAATGCCTGCCTCCTTGCAAGGGATCAACTCGTCCTTGGAGGGGTCGTACTCGAACTGAGCCCGCACGTAGATCTGCGGGGAGGGGATCGGGGTGGAGAGGCCGGAGCGCAGTACGCCCATCGGGTGAGGAAAAAAAAAAGGAACGAGAGGATGGGGATTTACTGCTGGGAAAGATGGGACAAAGAACACGAAGGACGGGAAGAGCGGAGCGGCTAACTAGGCTGGGCCAACTGTCTGTGGTAGTCACGGCACGGGCCTTGTTTGTTTGGACTCAACCGAGTTGTCAACTTCCTGTGGCGAGAGGGGCCTGGGTTTGGGATTTGGGAGGGATCGTAGGCCAGTATCTTACCTTGACAGACATTTTGTCCTTGATTGGAGGTCTGGGTAAAATCTATGGATTTGAAAGCATCACAAACATCATGCAAACGCTGGTTTGAATGCAGCGCGTGTCTCTGCGTGCACCTCTGTTGCCGCTTAATATACGTTTAAAAAAGGTCTACTTTCTGATAAACGTCATTCCAAATGATAAAAGTCATGATTATTATCAGAGTCGACTTTCATGAAGATACAATGAAATTTTAGGAAGAAATTGTAGTATAATACAAGCAAGCCGCTTATCTGGCGAAATGAGGGTCTAAACATTTGCTACTAAATGAGCACTCAAGTAATTACTTCAGTACTTGCGTAACTAAAAAAAGGGGTGACTTTAGGTTATTCAGGTAAATAAGTATTCAAGTAACTTTAATTTGGGCAACCAAGTATTCAATTACATGATGTACTTAAGTGCTCAATTTAATGAATTACTTTAGGTACTAAACTGCTTGATTACTTTAGCACTTTAGTAACAAAGGTAATTTAGTGCTTCAGTACTTTAGTACCTCAAGTAATCACTTTTATTCAATTACAAAAAGTAATTGATGATTCATTACATAATACACTTATTACTGGTCATTTTGTGACCATGGTTTGGCCAAATAAATAAAAGTGATTACTCGAGGTACTAAAGTACTGAAGCACTCAATTACCTTTGTCATTGAAACGGTGGAAAAAAAAAAGTAAAAAAAAAAAATCGACGACTCCTAAAAGAACAAACATGTGTCTTTGGGAGTTAATTACACAAAGACTTGTAATTTTCTACAATCATTTTCTATTATTAAGATTTATTCATCCATATTGCATACCATTTATCATTGTACTAATTAGATAAAGTAATATTTAGTACAAATTCAAACATAATATAATGACTAAGCATATTATACAAAATTAGGAGGAAATAAAAATGAATAAGGGTTCTAACATACTACAGTAAGCTTTTCATCTAATAAGGTTGGGAGGGAGGGGAGTTGTGAAAAATAAAAGCCTGTGACTGGATGATGGAATGGCAGTTAGTGAAGTTTGCTTTGCTGGTTTTAGGTCAAGGTTGCCTCATGAGGATGTAGCGCAGCCATGCGTGTTCCCTCACAGGGCTTTGTCATTGGGGTGGGAATATCTGGGGTCGGTGGTGTTAACAATGCCTGTGCCATTAATACCACAGAGTTGCTGCTGATGTAGCTGTCAGTAAAAAAATGTCATTTGGGAAGGACAATATCCATAATAAGGACAGGAAAAGTGACTTAATAATGAACAATTAATTGTCAATTTTGTAATACGTTCAACATAAAAGCAACAGACATCACACAGATGGGTAAAACGTGACTTTGGATTGTTGGTATGTTTCCACCAAGTGGTAACCTTCACTTGGGTTCACGTGGGCAAATTCTGGGATGGATTTTCCCTCCTACTTATCCTCATTGGCGTCGCAGGTGAGTTGATGCCTTTCCCAAGTGACTTTGGGCAAGCGACAGTCAACACCCTGGGCCGGTGTCATAATTTAACAGACTTAAAAAGACATTTTGTTCTTCTGCACAAAAGCTACTAGGCTGTACTTGTTAGTTAAACCTTAGCAAAAAAGAACGGAAAAGAAAAAAAACTCCTAGTCACAATTTTTGTAAACACATAGGTGGTTGCTGATTGGTCAAGCTGTGTCCTTGTAACATACCCTGTTCAACCAACCAGCGTGCCCTCTAATTAGCATCACCGCTGTCTTCAAACTCATAATCAGTCACTTGGCCTTTAAAGGGTGACAAGTAGAAATGTGTACTGTTCTGTTTGATGACGTGCTGTGTATCAAGTATCGAGTTGCTATAGATCTGTGCTTCTCAAATGGGGGTACGCGCAGACATTTTGGGGGGTAGGTGAGCTTTACGAAAGTATCAGCAAATCTAATTTAATGCTGTGACAAAGAATGTATTTCTTTTCAAATTAAGAACAAATTGATTGGAACACGAAGCACCTTATTGCTAAATTATGTTATGCCGGTGCCATTACAAAACAAAATATACTTATATTTACACTACATATTTGTCCGTAGGTATATTGAACACTATAAATTGTCGCTAGGTTTGCTTGTGAGACTCAATGGTTGTTCGTCTTTGAGGTCCCAGTTCAGTGTGTACCCTGCCTACAGCCCGAAGATGGCTGGCATAGGCTCCAGCATGCCATATTTATAGATGTATAGACGGTATATATAATAACCCAGACATTTGAGTCAAACAAACAAATCTTTTTTTTTTTAAGCGTATTACAAGGTTGGGTAAAGGCTCCGAAGCATTTCCAGCCTCGCCTCGCAATCGGAAACTGAATCGTACCACTTGGTGGAAAGGAGGCCCCTGAGAAGGAACGTGGGAGTCGGAGAGCGTTTGTATTCACCTGTCGACCTTTGGGCTGGATGGTGGATGGAAGGTCCTGAGGAAGTTGAAGAAGCATTAAGATGCAGAGAGAACACAGGCAAGGTCATTGAGGTTGAATACAAACATTGGAAATGCATCGATCGTCACGGCCCGTTGAGGAGCATTGGAATGCCCCTCCGGAAAAAGAGAACACCTGCTGCAAGCGAAGCACATGGCCAAGCTGATGTGTGGCGTCAGCTACTGTATGATGCACAGCACACAGCGCGCGTTAAAAGAGGCACACCAATTTGTGAACTGAGATATCGGACACGGTGAAAGGGGGACCCTTTGGAGAACAACACAGGATTGATGTGTACCCACTAAGGGTTTCTTCTTACAATTAAAGACACACATCTTGGTGGAACGTCAAGAATACGTAAATACGTGGGAAGGGCTGTTTTGTTTTTTTTCCCCCTCGGGCTCGGGCATCCTTACCAAGATAGAACTGTTAATGCTGGAGTGGCCATTGGCAGGGGACTGCCTGGACGTGGTGGGGGACTCTTTCTGAAATAAGACACACAGGTCAACAGAGCACACACGCACACACACACACGCTTGCTTGCACACATACGAGGCAGTGACTGTGGCCGAGGTGCACCATAGTGATGACGTGATTCACTTCATCATGACAAGGGCATGATCTCTGTTAGAGATTTCTATTACGGAGTTGAGGGTAAACATATACCCGGGGGCCGGAAAAAGATCAATATTCATGTTATTACAGTGCTAGCTTTTGGTTGCGATTTAGTTTGTTTTGCCCCTTTGTTTCATTTTTCTGGGATTCCCCCGCCGCCTTTTTTCACAAACAATGTGTGTTTTTTTTCAGGTTTTTTTTTTTTTGCATTAACCCTTTTCTAAAGCTTTTTTTTCTTTCACATAAAGGTAATCCCTCCGGAGTTTTTATATTTCTGTAGTACGGTGTGTGGAGCTGCCAATGTGGAGTAAAAACATGGGCTAGAAAGCCGTTTGTGTGCAAATATGCTCAAGCGTACTAGCAGACACATTCGCACATACTTGCAGATACATCCGAACATACAGGAAAATATGTCCAAACATTCTGTACATGTAGACTAAATACTAAAAATATAGCATTTGTTCTCATTATGCTATGGGCTATGATGCTTACAAGTATGTTCAAATGTTTTTGTAAACATATTGGAACATATTTGAGGAAAAAAAAAAAAAGACAAAAGTACATGTAAGCTAAATGCTAAAAACATTTTACTATTTAGCTTACATGTATGTCGTTTCTGGTCAATTTTGCAAGTATGTTTGAACATATTTGAAAAAAAAAAAAAACACCCCAAAACAAAACATTTGAACGTACAGTGGACCCCCGGGTTTACAACGTCCCTGCCTTGTGTTTTTTTGCACCTTACGACGCGGACCGAAACATTTTTTTTGTCCCCTCTTTACACTATTTCTTTTGGCTTTTGACACATCCAACATGACGGTCAGTATGCGTGCGGTCTTGAGTGCTGAAAATAACGTATTTATTGTTCATTTTATTGCTTAATTCAAACTTGAATGGGTTAGCCATGGGTCCCGAAATTGCTAGTGATGTTAAAGAGAGAAGTAAAAAGATGATTTTCACAGAATCGAAGCTGGAGATATTCAAGAAATACGAAGAAGGCTGAGCTAGCCTAGACTAGGCGAGGCTACCTTCACTAGGGAATATGGCCATTACAAGCTTGTCACTCACTCAAAGGTAAATAAATGTTTCATATTTTTTTTGATGATGTTATTCAAATATGTACACAAATATGTGCACAAATATGTACACACATATATATATATATATATATATATATATATATATATATATATATATATATATATATATATATATATATATATGTATGTAACACCTACTATACTGATACTACATTTCAATATGTATATTCAATTTTGATATATATATATATATATATATATATATATATATATATATTATATATGTAACACTTACTATACTGATACTAAATTTTAATATGTATATTCAATTTTGATGTTTTTACCTGGGGTTTACACGCATTAGCTATTTAACATAGGTTTGGACTGCCTGCAATATGGTGAATTCGCGTTACAATCCCAACCGCGGAACGGATTAATCTCGTAAAGCCCACTGTACTTGTAAATACACCCGTGTGTATTTGTAGTTTAAATGCTAAAAACATAGCATTTGTTGCCATAATACAATGAGTGGATGACAGCATTACGGGAAAAAAAATGGTTTTAGCATTTAGCTTACAAGTCCATTCAAATGTGTTTACAGGCAAGTTTGAATGGATTTGAAAATATGTTCAAAAGTATTTGAAAATCTGTTTAAAAATATTTAAATGTATCCGAATGAATCTACTAGTACATTCGAACCAGTTTGCAAGTCAGAAATGTTTACTCCACATTGGTAGCTACGTACGGTACATGCTTCCATAGAAAGGAATGACAACCATCTAAGGAAGGAGTGTAGATGATGGGGACGGGCACAGAAGAACACGGACAAGTAGGCGTGATTCCTGGAGCATAACGGAGGAGGACGGAGGGTATGCAACATGGAGTGGGGAAGTTCCGGTATCTTGGTTGTGAAATTGGTGTGCTGGATCTCAAAGTCACCCAGTGGCAGCAAAACACACACAAACCACCCCACACAAACTCAGCACCCTGGCGAGCAGTTAGTGAGAAGATGAGTAAAGAAGAAGGCGAAGAGGTGGAACAGGAGGAGAAAAGCGTTACCTCACAGGAGGAGCCCTGCGTTCGGTAGCTTGGCACTATTTTAAATGTGATGCTGCCTCGCATCTCCTTCTGTAAACACACACCATGTTAAAACAGATGACACATGCTAACTATTTAGCGTCGTCAGCACCCACGCTCACACTCACCAGCATCTTCTGCAGCTGCTCGACGGTCTGGTTGGCCACGCTGATACCATTGATTTCCCTGATCTCATCTCCTACGTGCAATGTGCCTAAGAAGAGAGAATTATTTTGATTGTTGAGATGCTGTCATGTTATTCTTCATGTCCCACGATTGGTGCTTGCTAGGTTATTTTGTGCAAGTTTTGTGTTCGACCTTGTCTGTGGATCATTCCTCCGTGCATGATCCGAGCCACGATGCAGTTGTTGGAGTCGTTCATTTTCAGGGTGATGCCCTACACCCATTAAGAACAAACAGATTAGGTAAGAACTGAAACATAACATGCAGTCTGCGCCCGCTATACCGCGCTTCTTTATTCATGCGTCTGCTGTATCGGGGATGTTTAAGCACATGGTCAGTATACCGTACAGAAGTCTGAATTTTAAGTTGCGTGCCTTCAGTATAGCAACACATTGTGTTGAAACTTTATCCTAATGGAAGTGGTACAGTATTATTTCGAACAAGAAGGACAGGAGTTCAATCAAACACATTTTGTCATTTAACTGTTAATAATCACTGTTTCTACTCAGCAGTCAATATGGCCTATGAGAATTGCATCCTGTGTTTGTATATGTGCCTGCTCCTTGTGTTAAAGGAGCAGGGGTTTGAAGGGTAAAAAAAAAACCCCAAAAAACCTCTAACACACCAAAGCTAATTTCCAGTAGCCCAAATATGACATTATATGTTAGCATTAACTTAGCGGATATTAGAAATATGGTTTGGTTGAGTGTTTGATTCTTTTTTTTTTTTTTTTTAGTCAATTTAATGGCAAACTTCAACGAGAGTGACCAAAAATGAACTTCAACTGGGAGAGAAAAATACCTAGAAGTAAGCTACCTACTGTACTTTAGATATAGATCTGCTGCGCCTGCCACAGAAATGACCAATTTTCCTTTGAGATAATCATTATTTCTGTCCATATATATCAGTGAGATTTTTCTGGTCAAATATGCGCCCTTTGAATTTCGTCAGTCCGGCGTAAACGCACCATGGGCTCGTCCGTGTTTTTCTGGAACTGCACCAGGCGCACCCTGGTGACGTTTTCCAGGTCCATGTCTCCGTTGGTGCTTTCAGGAGAGTCGCCATTCAGGTAGGGCGAGGTAGGCGGTGGCGTCACCCTCAGCGCCTCGTCGCTGTACACCTCATGCGCTACCACGTCGTGGGCCTGCAGCAAAGCCTTCAACCACAACAAAAATTCACTAAAAACGCTTTGATTATTTAAGGGATAAACAACTATGCCCTGCATATACGAAGAAGCAAATTCCAACACAGTATACTAAACCACCACAAATACAGCCATATTTGCCAACAATCATTTGAACATTTCAAACGCCGTGTGTCAGTTTGGGATGGAGTCTTGTCTTGAGGCAAGGTACTAATCAGTGACATTAAGATGATGAGATTAGCATTGTGGCCAATGATAACGGCTGAGTGGCTTTTCCCTTAAACAGATTAACTTGCGCCGCTCACATGCTTGAAACCTTGTTTAGTTACGTTTCACGCCTTTGAAACTAGAAATGTATTGACGTAGATAATGGGATTGTATCTCGCATGGGCATTATACAAATGTATGTGCAGTTTTTTTTTCTTTTCTTCCCCAAACACTTATTTCTCCCTTCTTTCATGAACTAAAACACACCACAAGCCTATGTGGGAAAAGGATATAGTTGAGCCTTGTTACCTGTATTAATAAAACAAGTATCAATGAGCTTTGAAAATTAAAGAGATCATAAATGTCTCAAGTCAAAGGGTCTAAAGTTATCAAGGCCACAAAATCAAGTGCTTAAAATTGATTTCACTGAATTGGATTTAAAATTTTTATGCTTATACTGTATACTTTCATAACGTAACGTATTACGCTCTTTTACATGTTGGTTTTACATCCTTTTTTGATTCATACAAAATATTTGTAATTCAATTTGAACATTTTTTTTAGTATTTTTCATAATTTTATCATTTAAATATAGGATCATTTGAAATTTTGAAATATATATATATATATATATATATATATATATATATATATATATATATATATTTATATATATATATTTATGTATTCATCCATTCAAAATTGATTTGGGCGTATTAGGGGGTACTTTACTGAGGAAAAAGGAAAAAATTAAATCACAGGGGGTCCATCTTTGCAAAGGTTGACAACCACTGGATTAAGTCATTGGATTACAACTAATGCGCAATTTCGTATTTGAATTCTTATGAACACCATAACAGGTGTCACTTTTAAAAGGAGTGAAACAGGGAGACTTAGTGCAATCCCAAGTTAATATATACAAGCTTGTAAAAAACTACTACTGTTATTAAACAAAATGACTTATTATAGACATGTTGACTATACAGATATTAGCCCATCTCAACTATTACTGTTAGTACAACAGTAACAATACTGTAGATTGATGGTACTGTTTATAGGTTGATTGGCTAATTAATAAGCTTAAGTTAACCAATATACAGTATTGGCGAAAGTTTATCTATGACCACCATCGTTTTGCTAATTTTACCATTCTTTTTGATGCAATGAAGGTACTGGTGTAATCAATACATGCTGGGCTTGTCTTGTTTAAGGAGTGGCTGATTTGTGCTACCAACATTTTATTCAGCATCATCTACCTTGCTCGTGACTTCTGGTGTCTTTTGGTGGACATTACAATTACCGCGTTGCTTGGATCTGATTCATTAGAGTGTTGTCATTGCCTATCTTTTCGTAAGCTAATTTGGTGCTGTATATGCCGCACGCCTCATGGTAGCGCCTATGCCAATGCATTGCACATCTGCGCAGATGAGTCTCTGCGTCAAAAAAATGTGGCGGCCCATGGAGGATGACAAAGAACGGTTCTGCCTTTAGGGAGGTGTGACGGGCAAATTTCCCAATATCATACGGGAAGATTTACGTCACTCTCTCCAAAAATTCCTAAAGCAGATTGGATTTGACCTCCTGGAGTCCACTGTACTTATCCTGGTATTGCCATGGGTCTTTCACCATAACAAACATAACACTAACTAGAGCAAGACTTTTTAATTTGTTGATTAACTGCATATGTGCTCTTGAACTCACCATGAAATGTGGCTGAGTCAGTATCCGTCTGAGTTCTTTTGCGTCGTGGTTCTCCGGGTAGCAGGAGATCTCTTCCAGCACCTGAGGAGGACCGGGACAAGACCTTTTCAATCAGCCTCTTTGGTGATATTCCGACAACCTCGTCGACCCTCACAAAAATGGCCCCCGCCCACACCGTTCCCGGACTGGCCGCTGCCAAGTTTGGACACCAAGTCAACAAATCTCCCCCTCCTCCTGTCTGTTTATTTGGCAGGGCTCGGTTGAAAGTCAGCTCCAGTTATGTTGCGCCTGACTGGTGAATGTGGCGTTGCAGATGTTAGATGGGGAGGAGGGGCATCGCCGGCCCTTTCAATACGAGCCATTGTGGAGCAATCATGTGCTCATCTAGCTTGTCAGGCGACAGCCCATCTTGATTGTCCGCCTCCGACAGATCTAAAAGCATCGGAATCACGTGTGATGGAGCGCTTACATATTCCAGGTGTTTCAAAGCTTCACTGTCTTCTTGGCGCAAGGACGATGTCTTGAGTGGAGGAAGACACAGGGAGACCAGGTTACACAGGTGCACTTTGAAAAGGTTGTCTTCCGTGAGGAATCAGATTAGTGCGGCCAGCAAAATCAGCTAATTTTAGTCATTAGTTGGATGACAACACCCATGTGCTTCGATTGTAATTAGTGCACCTCATAAGTGAGAAATAAGAGAGCGAAGAAAGAAACTAATAGGCTCAAAACATTCAAGGTCATTTAGAGTGAGTGGCAAGAAACGGAAACTGAGTGGACAAGAGGCCTGTTAGGAAAGTATAGCACCAGGTGTAATGAAAATTTACCAAAGCGGGCTGTGATACGGGATCATAAATTGTCCTGGTAAGCAGCAAATAGTTTTTTTTTGTATTCATTGTTCAAATAAAACAATTACCACGTTGGCTCTGAGTAGTCGTAGTAAGTTTGAGTTGATGCTTTTCTGGTTTTCTATCAAATATAGTTTTTTTTCTTCATGTTCCAAGTAATAATTTAATAGGTTTCAACCTGGGTTGAATTGGATTTCACTACTCTATTTATTATCTTCTATACATATGAATTTTTTGACACCAAAAAAAATGTTCAGATGCTAGGTGATTAGCAGTCACGATTATTATTATCATCATCATCATTACGCTAGCGATTACCATTTAAGGTCAAACACTAACACTAAGCTCACATCTGCATAATGTTATATGTAAATTACAGATGGAACAGTTTCTTCAGTCACTTACAGACTATGCTTCAACAATATTTTATGAAGTCACTAACTTCCTGTTATTCTTCTTCTTGAGCAGACTGGGCATTTTTATCTGACTTCCCCCTTAATGGTGAATTTTGCACACCTCAAACCAAAAGCCCTAATGCTTTAGAAGAGGTTTTCTTCCTTTCTTTTTGGGAAGCTATATGTGCCAAAATTGTCTTTAATCAAAGGCCATTAACTGCTAATTCAGCAAGTGCTTTTAAGCGCACAAATTGCATTAGGCATTTGACTAGTAGGTGGTGCAGCAATAATTGAATAGCATTGCTTTAAACTGACAAGGGTCCCAAAGGTGAAATCATCTATTTTTGGGGGAAGTCTTTCCCCTCCTTCTTAGAGTCGACTTACCTGACATGGTTGACTTCTTCACAGTTTTGTAGCAAAATTTAATGACGGTAAAAGCTATTCTTATTTCTGTGTAACTAAAAGAGGAGCCTCACATCAATTGTTGCGGAATATAATACTAATGTGCTGGGTTTTCCTAAAATTGATTTACCTGTGTGTGGAATTTAGAATTGGATGTCAGTCTCTCACTCTTGTCTCAACATTTAAGACTTGCTCTTCTCATTAAGAGCATAATAAACACAACTACTGTATTGTTTGTCTTATGGCACATTGCACACACAAAATGGATTTTCCCCAACTCTAGTCAGCTTCGTTAAGCACTGTAAGCAAACGCCAATAAAATGAGATTTTACACAAGTAGGGTGAGACTGCGCAGACCATAATGCAACTCTGTGTAAGTGTGCTGCAAGTGCAGTTGGGGTGAGCCAACGAGGGAAGTCAAATGGCTTTATGAGAAGAGCGGAGTGTAAACAGGCCAAAAAACTGTGGTGCAGCTGCTCAGACAATGAGCATGTCAGTGGCAGTGCATACAAAGAGCACTTGGGAGGTCACCAAAGTTCATCACCAGGCACAAAAACATACAGTACTGTATGCATATATATATATATATATATATATATATATATATATATATATATATATATATATATATATATATATATATATATATATATATATATATATATATATATATATATATATATATATATATATATATGACTGCCATGTACAGTATAACAATGTACTTTGCATACAGAGACTTTGTGGCATAGACTGACTTAGTTGTAGCTGCAAAACAAACTCGCAAAGTAAAAAAGACAAGCAGCCATTACCATTTTTCTTATTTTATAAACATGTACAAACCCTGACATTGTCACTACATCGGTGCTGAAGAGTGAAGATGTTAGTAGGCAAAAAAAACAAACAAAAAAAACAAAGCCTTGGCCCCGCAAAGAGATGCATCAATGACAATTTTGCACTGCACAGTCCCAGCTCGGTTCGTCGGTTTTCCATGTCCTTGGGAAAAAATTCATTCTATGTCACAACATTATCACTTGGAATGCTGATGGACAAAAACCATGGAGAACAATGAGGCGTTCCTAAATCTTGAATTAATTTTATCCAATTTTATAACAACATTCTGGTTTTGTATAGCAGAATAAGTCCAACAAAAACATAGGTTATGTTTTGCATTTAGCATCAATAACCAACCATTTTTTAAATTAATTATTTATTATTATTATGATAATTTCAATACATTAAAAAGTGCAATCAAACCTGGATTTGTTAGAAAAATAGTGAGGAGTAAGGCCAGAGTAGAGACTGTGCAGTGTAAAAGGTTTGCTACTTTATTCACCAAAAAGAAATGTGTCATTTCACCTCTTTGGCTCTCTGCACGCCTTCACTGCATGGATTCCTGATCTGCGGCGATGACTTGGTGTTGATCTTATCATAGAGCTGCAAAAGACACACACAGATCCATTAATCAGCTCATGGAACAATGCAATCACCACGTGTGTTTTGCCACTTCATCAACACCTCTGTGAACAGAGCATCTGGGTATTTCCACTCCCAATCAAACTGATGACAGTTAAATCATTAATACAGTTACTGTGTATTGTGCAACATTATGATTGAAAATTTGGTTCAAAAGATATAGTATAATAGTGGAGTAAACATTTATGGCCTCCAAATGACTTTGAACGTACTTGTTCGGCCATACTTGTAGGGTAAATGCTAAAAACAGATAATATTTCCCCAAAATGCCACATGGTATTGACGTGCACATGCGAATCCCCCTTGCCGTTATGGTGAAAAAAAAACCCAAAACAAAACACAGAGAGATTACAACAAAATCAAAACATAACATATTGGAACAATTTAGGCAATTTAGGGTATTTGTGAATGCATGAGTCATTAAAGGGAAACAATGCTGTTCTTGGCATTTAGCCTTTAAATATGTATGTAACGTATTTGCGTCTACATTGACAACTGCTTTTGTACATAGGAGGTGATTGTGAACAAAAAGCAAAA
This sequence comes from Hippichthys cyanospilos, assembly GCF_059441005.1. NCBI lineage: Eukaryota > Metazoa > Chordata > Actinopteri > Syngnathiformes > Syngnathidae > Hippichthys > Hippichthys cyanospilos. Next base: position 1,286,037 of record NC_142373.1, read on the forward strand.
CAAAAAAAGCCCGACTCCTACACTGGCAAGTGTGTGTTTAGTGTCACAAAGTTTGTCAACAGTGTCAACAATAGCAGCAGCTGAGGGTTCAATGCAACAAAAAGACAGAACTCTGGAATAATGTACCCCAAGTGTACCAATGAAAGTGTGATTCTTATTGAGGATGCATTTACAGTAGAAGTCCTACACAGAGAACAGAAGTGACCACTGCTTGTTCAAAAGCAGATAAAATACCAGAACTGTGCAAGTCATTCGTCTTAAATACCACACACACATGAGGTGCATTTCTTTGTTTTTTGCATGAAACCAAAAAAAGAAAAAAGGAGCCCATGCCAACATGGGGTAAACCGCAAATTTGACATCGTAGCATCGTAAAGATTCACACACAGAAGCTCAGAACTGTAAGGATGGATGTCCTAAGCACAATATCATTGTGTTGATCCTAATCTAGTGAACTACAAAATTACAGATTAAATATGATCTAAATTTAAATGTAAAATTGTGATTCTTTATGAACTGATAATGTAAACAGTTAATAGTAAAACGGTGTCATATAGTGATAATTATGATTCTAATTGTGAGCAATCTTTAACATAACATTAAAAGCAACTATTAAACATTACTATAATAATTACTATAATAACATATGACAATAACATATGATTAAAGGTAATTTGAGCAATATGTAGACTGCAGGGAGCCCTTGGCATCAATCATTTGCCAACAAGTATCTCTCAGTTAAAAAAAAAAAAAAAAAATGGCCAGCCCTGTGTTGGACATTATGCAAAATTTACCGGTAGTTCAATAACAGCCATAAAAACGCCACCAGGTGACAGTATATCTCTGCAAACATTGCCCTGTCTTGAAAGACAGGTGGGAGTAAGTCAACTTTCAAGTTTTATTTTACAGTGGTAAACTAACTGTGATGACCTGGCTACTCCCTAAAGACTCTTCCTGTCCATGTTTTTTTTTTTTTCCCCCCAGGGGAAACATTTTTTTCCAGATAAGATCAACACATAAGTCAAACCACTGTTGATGTACTCAAATGTGCAAATCTGTACAATAACTCCTTGAAGGCAACATTTACCCTGCCCTCACACTAACAACTACAAAGCTTGAGAAGATTAAAAAAAAAAAGACATCAAAAGCACTGGAGTATTTTTTTTTTTCCCTTTGGCTCAGTTCTACCTGGAGGCCAACTCGTAAAAGTCATCAAACACTCACCAAGTAGGTGAAGCAAAGGGGTTTCAACAAAGCGTTGCAGGGTAGCAGACTTAATGTGCGACAGTCCTGTATCTTCAGCGCGTCTCGGTGCACGCTACGTTCTGCTGCACCAGCAACACAGCTGCGCTTCCTACACATGTTCTCACAGTGGACGCCATTGTTCTGTCTCCCTCTGCGCTCTGTAATGGCGCCGGGACGTGCGAGACGCCTGCACTGTTATTATACGACAATCCAATTCAACATGCCAGCCGAGCGCACAGACAATCTTCAAACACTATGAAACGTGCAAAAGGCTCATCTTTTCTTATTTCTAGGACTTTTTACAATGATGGGTGGACCTTTTCTAGTAAGTATTTATAAGATTGGATGCAAAGTGCTTTCATGTCAAATTAATCACCGCATGTCCGTGTTGCGTGGCCATTTTCCCACTGATAACACTTTTCTCCAAGAGCTAGGGGCGTCTTCAAAATATACCTGAGCGTAGATGATCAGAGCGTCATGTGGAATGTAATTGCAAAAAAGTAATAATTTTCATCACTTTCTTTTAGTTTCAGGCACTTTGGTACACTTGCTTTTTTTTTTCTGTTTTAGACTAAGCTGTAACCTGTATAAACGTGATAAAAATAATTAACAGTTGTTGAAAGTTGATTTATATTGCGTTTTTCTGTCGTTAATGTTAAAAATGATACATGTGTAGGTATACTTAAACAATTTTCATCAATAATAATCTTATTTATAGTCAGTGCATCGACTTGGGGGGCGCAAAAAGTTTTCTCTTTTCTAGGGGGGACCTGGCAAAATATAGTTGAGAAACATTGCTCTCGTGGAACTAAAAACAATCACTGGATTAAATGTTTAAAGAAGGGCTGATGTTAAAGTGGCTTCAACTTCTACAATCCAGTACAGTATTTTTGTTGAATATTGTTCAGTTGGATTTTAAATGGACTATAGACTATTAATATCTTTGCATTTAATCATTTAGAAGAGTTTGTCTTCACTCATTTGGGCCAAAATTCAACTAAACTTTTACCTGGAACATATTTTCATGAATTAAATATTACATGTAGGTCTACTACACAACTATTATTATATATAATTTTTTGTTGAGCTAACTGTATTTCTATGTGTGTCTACTTGGTATAACATAAGAGTTGTTTGTCAAAACTAATTCCAGTTTCAACAACAAGATCGTCTTCAAATAAAAAGCTAAAATACAGCACATGTGCAAATTATATGCAATTATCCCATAACATGAAAGAAGAAAGCATAAATTACATTCAAGAGAGCGAAGAGTCACACCAAAATTTAATTACAGGGAAAACACACGATGACTTCATAAAAATACAACTTAAAGCAGTCTGTTTTTAACTTATGGTGCCGCTGATTTGTTAAAGTGACAATGTGTAATATTAACGCAATCATTTGCTTAGAAAAAAAAAGCGAAAAAGAGAAAGTAGAAGGTTTGAATGCCAATAGTAAATAAGGAGAAGGAAGAAGAGGATGGGGGTTCCGCTCCATGCAGCACAAGTTTTACGGCAGTGCACAATGATTGGTTTGGGAGTAAGGATAAAAGTTATCCCTCACATTTGAGTCCGCCCATCAAACACAAAAGAAAATGCTAGCAAAGCATTGTAATACAACAAGAATGTACCTTTCCCTGTATTTTCCTTGTGTCGCGGACGGCCCGCTGCATGCGCTGTGTTGTTTCTTTTTGTTAATTCTCGTGTGCCTGGATCTGTGTCATGCATTCTACTTGACTGCTAAGAGTTATGTTTTCACGCAGAAAATGTGTGGGAGTATTAGATTTTGGCCATGTCTGTGCAGTGCTCGCGTGGGTGCCGATGGATTTCCCACCTCCAGCTGTGGCCTCTTTGTTTATGCCCGCGGAAGCCCGGGGTAAACAACTGGTGTTGACATATTTGCCCAAATTTTGTAATTCTGTGCCACTGTGCACTGAAACCAATGACGAATTGTATTTGTATTTGCTCGCTCGCTTGGCGTGTGCTTCCAGAGTATGGTCCCTCTGACAACTTGTGCATGCTGCATACACGTAACACCAGTAAAGAGCAACTCTTAATTCCACACAATGTGGCTTTAGGAGACAAGCAAGGTCAACTTGACTGCATCAATATTATCTGAGTCTGTGAAAAGAACAGCACAGACTTGATACCACAATAAGATTTTGTTATCCTTCTTTTCTGGTGCATTTGATCATGTTTTTCTTAGTATTAATTATTGTCGTACAGTGGACACTCTGAGGTTGAATGCAACATATTTTGAGATGCTGTTCTACAAATTGTTGGCAAACCCAAAACATTTCTCCTCAAAGGTAAGACGTTGCCACATATAATGCTCAGTTTCTTTGTCGGCTGCAACAAATATTACATTGGGCCAATATACTTTTGAATTTTTAGTGTTTCTTTTATATGGTGATGTGTGCGTTCTACTTGCACTTTGCTGTTGTAAATCCGCACTTAGTCTATTCTAAATGATAGTAGATCGTACGTGACCGACTTACGTCAAGCAGTGTGTGTAAATGTTGGTCCTGGAAAACACTGTGCAGGAAGTCGAGATCCTTCTCACTGCAGTCAGTCAAGGCATGGATTTCCTCTAAACTGTCCAACACCTGAGACACAGCCCCTGCAAAGCATCAAATCATAGATTCAACTATCTATCAACAAACTGCCAAGTAGGTGGAAGTAGTCACCACACAGCATAAAAATATGACAATACGTACTTTCTGCTGCGAGCAGCCCTGCAGGCGGGAAGCATTAACAGAAGCAGAAAAAAGATTGTAAACCGAAAAAAATGAAACAAACAAAAAAGACATTCCTGATGAAATCAAATTTCATCGACGGGTTTGGCGTTTTGTCATTTAGTTTTTCATTGACATAGCAGATCTTTAATGGTAATAAAAAATATATTTGTTAGGAAGTGTAAAGGTGCCTTTGCTGTAATTTAACAACAAGTTTTCGTGAATAACACTTAATTGCATGCTTCATTTACAAGGGGTGAGTACATAGATGATCCATTTGAACACTTATGTAAATTGATAGAATCGTGACTCAAAGAGTAATATATATTTGTACACATTACATTGACAATTAACAGGACAAAAATGTTCTTTTTGTCTTGACGACATTGGCACAGAGAAGAAAAAACAATCGCTTTTGGAATCATCCACTCAATCCGCAAAGTAAAAGACAATCTTGTCCAAGTGGAGTGCTTTTTCTTTGTGTATTCGGATGTAGATCACATTCTTTTTCCTGTTTGGTGCTTTCTGAACTGTGGAATTGACCGTGGCGGCAGAGCAGGTCTTACAAGTCCTGCGTAAAGTTGGTGGACTGTGGTGCAATGGCACAGCTGCGACGCAGCGCAGCTCAGCGGATACGCAGATGTGGAACCACGCTCATTCATTAACATGCACGAGACAGCGCAGCGGAGACGCAACGCAGTATGTCGAATCCACGCGTATAGTTTTCCCCCCAGACTTTCATAAAGCTAAGCATGCACGTCCCATGTCTTACTATTCTGAGGATATTTGTTTGTTTACTGAAGTGGCTTAGACTGGCTTTGTATCATTTTGGTGAGGATGTGAATGAGATCTCTGTTGTCACTTTACAGCGAAGTAGAATTTACAAGACAATGACATTGAGGAAGACTTTTTACTGAAAGAAAGGGTGCGCACCAAACACTACGTGCTGGTACTCATGTGAGTAACTCGGGAAAAAAAAACGTTTGGCTTTACCATTGATTATGGGTTTTTTGTTTGGGTGTGCACATTATCCATCTGTATATGTTTATACTTAGGCTTTAGTGGTAGTTTTGATTGACCATGCATGCTCTATTAGAAGGTGTGCTGTTCAGTTTGCAAAATACAAGTTTAAACATTCACCTGAGGAGGTGGGGTCATCTGAGAAGTCATGGAGTTCTTCAGGGGGGTCTCCATAGTAGGAATTAAACTTGTGACTGGACACAGCTGCCAGTACCGCCCCCTAAAATTAAACCAGCACGTGAACACCAGTCAAGGTGATGATAACATCATTACACGTTTAGTACAGTTAAGGTAAAGAAAAAGAAAGTTTTAAAATTATGTGAATATTTCACCAAAATACTGCTCAGGTTTTACAATATTTATAACATTTTATATAGTAAAATAAATACATTTGATGGACTATGTAATGTTAAAGCTTCCACATTTTTTTTTTTTTTTTACTTTTTTTACAAATAATCCAACAGTAGCCCCGTTGACATTGTGTCTTCAAACACATCAGCTTAGTTTTGAACCACAATCTAAGCAGTCAGTTCCAAAGTCCACCTGACCACATGACCAGGTAAGTGAAAGTGACTACTCTGGAGTTGCTCCGAAATCATGTCAAGATGTCATATCATAATGCATAAATAGCAAAAAGGTCAGTCCAGTGGTAGCTTGGCTTATCAATTAATGTGTTCTTTTCTTCTTAAACAATTTACTTGTATGTCAATGCATTTTCCAAATTCAAATCAAACATCCATTAATCCATCCATTCATACAGAATGCTAAGTAAAAAGCACAATGTTATTTTCCATCCATCTATCCATCCATTTATTTTCTGTAGCCGCTTATCTTCACATGGGTCACAGGCCTGCTGGTGCCTGTCCCAGCCATCTTCCGGCAGTAGGCGGGTTCACCCTGAACTGGTTGCCAGCCAATTTCAGGGCACACAGAGACGAACAACCTTTCACGCTCCCGATCACACCTAACGACAATTAGAACGTCTAATCCACCTGCCAAGCAAGTTTTTGGAATGTGGGAGGAAGCCGGAGTACCCAAACAGAACTCATATAGGCTCGGGGAGAACATGCAAACTCCACACAGGAAGGCCGGAGCGAGGTGGATTTGAACTCCGTGAACTTTGAGGTGTACATGCTAACCACTCTTTGACTGAGCCATTGTTGTTTGTGACAACAAAAAATAGGACTGTATCAATATAAACCAATTCTATAAACTGTATTCACGGTGCGCATTGTGGTATTTATTGACTTTTAAATTGATAATAATTAAAAGTAATCACAATTACTGGCTAGAATAGGGAGGCCAAAAATCTATTATAATGTCTATTGACGGTTTTAATTTTGTTCTTGCATTTTTTTCTCATTTCCCTGAATCGGGAAAAAAGAAGTATATGTAGACATCACTTTGTTGTCTTGAAAACAAACAAACTCTAAAAACGTTTGGTTATCAACGTCTATTTGATTAAGTAATGCTGTGCATACCTTCAACTTCCTTCTAGCGTTGAACTTTCTCAGCTGCTCCACAGTCTCTGGCAAGTGGATCTTGTAGGCATAACGGTCTCTCTCCTGAATAGACAAAAATCACAAATTGCACACTACTGCCACCTGCAGCTCAAAGGAAGCTTAGAAGAAACAATGAAAATAATTCTCATTATAATGTCAACAAAATTTAAGATTTACTATATTTAGCTTTTGTTATGATCTCGGGTGCAGTAAGAAACACACAAATGGCCGTCCGACAATAATGAGTCAATTAAAGCAAACCCTTTTAATCATCTGATCCAACTTGGTTTTTGGGAGGCACTTATCGGTAAAAATTAATGCCAGTTTCTCTGTCCTAAAAATCGTTTTTGAGATGAAAACAATTAAGGGGGTGTATTGCTTCAAAAACAAACAAGAAAACATGCTTGTAAGAAGCGGGAACCTACCTTGAGCCAAGGATGGTTGAGGGCCTCGTAGACAGTGATCCTCTCGGCAGGGTCCAGCATTAGCATGCGCCTCACTAGATCTTTAGCGCTCTCCGAGATTTGACTCCACTGCCTCGGGTTCATCTGTGTTAAAGCATTACAGGACTGCACAACTTAATGAGCTTTCAAATAATAATAAATAACGAATACATTTATATTGCGCCTTTCACGAAGGTCAAGACGCTTCACAAAGCACAGCACTATCACACAATAAGACCTGTGGTGGTAAACTATGTTTCGTGGCTACAGCTGCCCAGGGGCAGACTGATATAAGAGTTACACTGAATCCTATAGTATGCCTTGGAAAATTATGGAGTCGCCAGTCTCACAGGATGTTCATGCAGTTGTATAAATTTGTAGGAAAAAAAAAAAAGCAGATCATAGACATAGATTTCAAAACCTTTCGGGCTTTAAGAAACACTTAAAGACATCAACTAAAAAAGATATGGGAGTCGGTATCAGTTACTTTTTTAAACCAAGCAGAAAGAAAAACAAATATGGTCTGCTCGTAGGTCTGCAGTTAAACAGGAGTGATCACACATTGAAGAGCACCAAGTGGACTGACACGGTTCCACTACAAGAGATGTTAATTGGAAAAAAAGGGAGCATTATCAAAGTTGTTGCAGGTAAATCATCATGCAGTGTTGCAAGATGTTGATTCTTCAGTCAGCTATCTTGAAAATCTGGACCAAGTACAAACACCTTGGGAAGGTTCTTAAAGGAAAAACATACTGGCAGACCAACGTAGACATCAAAGCGTCATGACGGAAAACTCGAAGCAATATGTCATGAAAACAAATGAGGAACAAATGGTACGAAACTGGAGTCAACATCTGTGGCCGAACTGTGAGACAGCGCCTAAAGCAAATTGGGATTTACACACAAGAAAGCTAAATGAAAGCCATCATTAAGACCTTAAAAAAAAAAGAGCATGTCAGGTAAAGGCACTGGGAAGATCGCTGTCATTACTGCTTTAATAAATGCACAAGTTTATGTTGCCATTTTCGACACGTTTCTTATCCCGTCAATCGAAAGAGCGCTTGGGGACGATTAAATCATTTTTCAAAAAGACATCTTGTCATCGAGCAATGTCACGGCCTTCAAATAGTCCACATCTCCATCCGATTCAAAATCTGCGGCGGAAGTTGAATAAAATGGTCCATGACAAGGCTGCGACTTGCAAAGCCCATCTGGCAAAAGCAATCAGAGAACTTTGCAGCCAGATTGATGAAGAGTACAGTTTGTCACTTATTTAGCCAATGCCTCCCAGACTGTTAGCTTTTATTAAAGTCAGAGTTGTTGCAACAAAGTTGGAGTGGTAAGCTGAAGAGACGCTCTTTGGTGTTTACATGATTGTAAAATGTTTTTCTCAGAAGTGAGTGATTTCACTTGTTTTTTTCCCTTCTACTTGTCTTAAAAAGGTAACTGTTACTGACTACCACACCATTTTTTTTCCCTTGGTTTCTTTTGGTGTTTCTTGAAGCCAGAAAGTTGCCATCTGAAATGACTTTAATTATGTGTCATGTCTGCGATCATCTTTTTCTACAAAATTAAATAACTGCATGAACATCTGCGGAGACTGCTGAATCCATATTTTTTATTTTTATTTTTTTGCTCAAGGTTATATGTTCCAGATCCACCCATGTTGCCTTGAGACGTGAGTATAATTCATTCCATAACCACTCATAACTAAAACAAAATTAGATTTCAAAATATCTCCTGACAAAAGAAAACTCATCTTACTTTTGCAAAATGAAAAAAAAAACAAACTTAAGGCTTAAATAGCTGTATAATGGCAAATAATACAATTATCAAAAGCTAATGACTGACAAGAATATGAGGCCACTGTCGGTTTAAAAACAAAGATTTTTCAAACACTGTGACATTTGCAACTGTAAAATGCATAGCAAACAATGAACATAGTGTAGTGTCTGTGTTTTAGATACGGTATGTGCTTGGGTCAGGTAGTGTTTGGCATCAGAGAAGCAGTGCGTGAATGTCTGCGAGTGACCTGTGGACCTGCACTTCCTATACAGTAAAAGACTGTTCATTATGCTTGGGTGTTCTGCTATTCTCTTGGCGGTCAGTAAAAGTGTACTGAAGTCAGCGGTTCTCCTTTGCATTACAGTTAGTATACAGTACTTTAGAAAATTGTTAAAAACTCAATTGGAAACCATAATACAGAAAGGAAACAGTGACCAACTGTAAAAGCATGCCATGACGTCTTTGTGACCCTCCAAAAAAAGAAAAAGCATCCAGAATGTACGGTCCTCACCTTGTATTTTCCCTTGCAGATAGCTTCAAAGAGACGCTCTTTGGTGCCATAGAAGGGCAGACACCCCGACAGGAGGATGAAGAGAATGACGCCGCAGCCCCACACATCCACAGGTTTGCCATAGGGCTCCCTCTTCACCACCTCGGGCGCCATGAAGTGGGGTGTTCCGACCCGGCCTATGCAGCACAGTAACATGGTCCAATACTGTATATAGTGCTTGTGTATTTTTACCAGTGTTGGGCAAGTTTCAACAGAACTGTAATGCATTATTTATTACTTATTACTTACATTACAATATTACCGAATTTGAAATGTAAGGCATTACACTACCATTGCATGACTTTTATATTACTCTCGCAAACATAACAGGTTGGCTTGAGCCTAAAAACAGTACAAATCATATAATCTGTATTGTATTTTAAACCTGTAAATCTTTTAATCATGGCACATCACAGCATAATGATGCATTTTTTATGCTTTAGGCAGAAAAAATTAGTGCATTCCACATCATCACTGTGTTTAACATGAGTTTGCCCATCTTATGTATGTATTGCCCATATTCATATTCTTATTAGTCTGCTGCTGCCACACTTTTTTCTGCTGTAGTAGATACTAATGACAGGAAGTGAATATTTTTGCCCGGGACTTTTCTCCTCCGATTTCTCTGTGTTTTTGGTGAATTTGGGGAAAAAAAAAACCCCATCACTTTCAGGTTAAAAATGCATTGTAATGCATTGCGTTACTCTCATTTGTACTAAGTTTTACAATTTTTGTGTGTGTAATGCATTACACTACCGCACAGGTGTCAAACTCAATGCCCAGGGGCTAGATCCGGCCCGATACTTAATTTAATGTGGCCTGTGAAGTACTAATTGGGACTTCCAAGTTTCTGGCTAAAAGGCAAAATTTTCAAGTTATCTTCCACTTTTACAATTTTCTTTTATCATCAATAGCCCTGTTGAGCAATTTTGAACAGCTTCTGATTTTCAAATGTGTAACTGTGTGACAATCATACTTCAAATTTATTTGACTTCACAATCAAAACGGTCCGCCGACAAAACCTAAAACTACACTGCGGCCCAAGGTAAAAATGAGTTTGACACCCCTGCACTTCCGTGTTACAGCAAGAAGTAATGCATTACAGTATTTGCATTCCTCCAAATGCTATTTGTGTGGGGTGGGCTTATTTCCCACATCACCCACTAGTTGGTACTGAAGTGTCTTGTACCTCCAGCCACCAGCCCTGACTCTCCCAGCTGGATTGCCACTCCAAAGCCTCCCAATTTGACGGGAGCAGAATTCTCCTTGGATGCCAGCAGCACACAGTGAGGCTAAATGAGAAGAGAGACAGAAAGGATTTTGTGGTTGGCTCCGGCTAACTAAAGAGTGACACCCTTCTATAAATGTTAATCACACACCCGCAAAGCAACATCAGTTCACGCACAAAAGTTGAATACGAGGGAAGCTTTCTTGTAGGGAGGAACAAACATTGTTCTTTTTACTACTTCCTAAATAAAAAAATATGTTTGACCGGCAAATAGCAGAAAGTTCATCAAAACTGGACTTAAAGTGTACTCTAGTGACACAATTGCCCTATTTTGCTCTTGAGTGCTACAAATCGGACATGCATAATGTCAGTGTGAAGAAAAAAAACAAGCTATTCATAGAAAATCTTCAGATTGGAACCGGGGCCGTTTCAAACGCAGAAACAAATGTGATTTGTCCCGTATTGAGTGTCTGGTGACGGAAGTGAAATAAAAACACAAGAAGGTTAGACATAAGATCAGATATAACCCATCAATGCAAGCTTGATTTCATCAAAATAAAGCAATTGGTTTGACCAAGCAACAACATAAACAATATCAGACAACACTCATTGTATATCAAAAACTATTGAAATATGATTACTCCCTAAATATTCAATGTAAATTCAACTAGGTATGGAACATCATTCTACTATATCATTAACGGGGTAGCCTCAGGCAGCAGGTAGCAAAAAAGAATAACGCACAAGCCCGTCCTAAAAAGTGATGGGACATCCTTTTAAAGGAATGTTATAAAAGTGCTCTTTAAAAAAATGTAATCATCAGCAGACCCGTATACAAATAATAATGGTGCATGTTAGCATTTTAATCTGATATTTATCCATGTTTCTTGATTATGTTTTTTTGTTTGATTATGTTTTACTTATTCATGATTTTTGAGTATATTTTTCAAAAGTAGCATATAATAACCATATTAAAAGGTAATTTGAGAAAATATGTTCATTCAGGAAACTATATCATACTGGTAGCACCATGCACTTTCCGTACCCAAATAGCAGCTCTCCTGCGCTGCATATTCTCTATTTATATTGTTTACTTTTATTTTGACAAATACTTATTTACATGTAATTTGGGCATTCATGCATTGTGTCACCTATTCTGTAAATGTACAACAAACATGTTAAGGAAATACAAACCAAAAATGTGATGCAACTAGCATGCAAATCCAGTTCAAGGAAGTGACCATACAATAATGGGATATTTTTAAAAATGTTGAGCACCTAAGGGAATTGTTCCTTACTTATTTAAATGAAGATTATGTGTTTAATGTTTAATGTTCAGTCACATACCTACTTCTCATACTTGTATGGTGGTTGTAAATGGTCCAATAAAAAAAGTTACCTAAAATGTGTCAAGCACCATCAAATCAAGAAACATGTATGTATTAAAGGAATAGTGTGTAAGATTTAGAGCTTTTTCATGACGGACAGCAGGAGGTGCTGCATTTACCATTGTCCGCAGCGATAACAAACATGGCCGGCTCCTGAAACGTGCCACCTCCCATGTAATATCATTTAATGAGAACTAGACTTATGATTATATTTAAAACATACTGTTGGTCATTCATAACATTCATTTGCAAGTTTTTGAAATTTACAATGATCTCATTTAGTTCCTGAAAAACGATCTAAATCTTACACACTGTCTCTTTAAAAATACAGGACAAAGCTAAACAGTTGCCATTATACCGTATACATTAAAAACAAGAAACACATACGCACAAAAAGGAAGATGGTTTGATTGTCTCGGCCAGTGCTATTGTTGGGATTTTGTATTTTCGGAACCTTTTTTTTCCTGTCAGAATGCCTCCACTCAGCACAATACTGGAACTGCGTTTTACAATTAGAAGCAGGAGTAGAAAGTACATTGTTTTATACAAGTTGTGCATGATGCAGGCTGCCACCACTTGCACTCAAGTGTGTAACCAGAACTTGTGAATTGAGTCCAGCCCCCCCTTGCTCCCTCGCAGTGTGTATTGGGACTACAAGTGGAAAGAAGAGAAATCGACCACAGCCTAACATTTTCTCTGCGCGACATCACCGCATTTGACATGTCAGCAATTCTCTGTTGACTTTCGGCGGCACACGCGGGCAGGGGAACGTGAGCGACAGCCTTGGGAATGGACGGAAAGGGAACAAAAGATTTTCTCTCTCTTCAATGCGAGCAGTGAACCACTACAGTTTGAAGCCACTTGACTGAGTGTTGGAAGCCGGATGAGATGTTGAGAAACGTGTCTTTTCCACAGGCTGAAAGTCGGAGTAAGTACAGGCGCAGTGACTGAGGGGAAGTGTGACGAGCGCAAATGAGCAACTGAAAGAACATTGTTCATGGACTTAAATGCCTAGGTGAGTACATCTTATTTGAAGTTCTGATAATGTGTTTTTACTTATGTTAGAGGCTAAACAAAAGCAATACAGTATTAGCATTAGGTTGATAGAGACAATTTAATGACAGACAACAATTTTTGCATGTATGAAACAAAAAAGTAACTACTGTATTTAGACACAACATGAACTACAAAGTATGAACTACAAAAGAGATAAACATACACAATTCCTGGTTCAAGTGGAAAGTGGCAGCTACCATCAATTCAGACATTTTCACTGTTGTTTAAGATTTGAATTGTTTTGGCTTTTTGCAACATTTGCATTATTAAATAAAACAAAAAATGGCTTCTGGCTAATGAAAAGCATCAAGTACTGTATGTGAACACAAACTCACCTAGTCATGTTTTTTTTTTTTCTTTTGTGGAATCTATCGTCAACTATCCACTTGAATTTGTCTATTTTTGTGAAGTTGTCCATTTGACTGTGTAAGATCTTTGTATGTTGGGGAAGGATTAAGTTTAGCCTGGGTTATTAGTGAGAGTAACGGCATGTGCGTGCATATGCACATCTTCAAAATCTAACCATCAGCAAGCCATTATATTTTATATTTTAAGCCATTCATACATAAGTATATATAAATACTGTGTGTGTGTGTATATATATATATATATATATATATATATATATATATATATATATATATATATTAAAAAATATATTATCTATCTATCTATCTATCTATCTATCTATCTATCTATCTATCTATCATTTGGGGATGAGAATTTGTAATATGTACAGTTTAACTAACAGGTGTCAAACTCCATTCCTTGAGGGCCGGTATCCTGCCTGTTTTTTTAAGCTTTCTCTCTCAAACATACCTTATCAAAATGATTAGGATCATTTTCAAGCTCTTGCAGAGCTTGGTAATAAGCTAATCATATGAATCAGATGTGTTCGGGGAGAAAACTGGGAAACAAGCAGGATACCGGCCCTCTAGGACTGGAGGTCGACACCTATGGACTTAAAAGAAAGGGTGGTGCACAGGTATCGCAATTAATAATGGCATGCACTTATGAAAGCGAGTCGTGCTAATTACTCAAGAAATTGCTGTCCAATACGCTGGCAATACCGAGCTAGCATTAGCACTCTTACCATATCGGTTGCATGTGTTGTGTTGTTTTCAGGTTGGAGGATTGTTACTATCGCACTATCCAATCCAATTTCCATTTTGTCAACGGGATGAACTTGACAATGACCCCTGAGTCCCACCAGCCTTGCATCGATTACAACGCTCTTCAGAGCCCACTGGCGGTGCTTTACTCCATCATCTTTGCTTTGGGGCTACTCGGAAATCTGGTGGCTCTTTGGGCTTTGTTCCACGTGAGCGCGAAACGGAACTCGGTGCGAGTTTTCCTCATCAACGTGGCGTTCGCCGACCTTCTCCTGGTGGTCTGTATGCCGTTTAGGATTCTCTACCATGGCAGGGGAAACGTTTGGACTTTGGGGCCCACGCTCTGCAATGTGGTGGGGAGCTTTTTCTACATGAACATGTACATCAGTATCACTCTGCTGGGGCTGATCAGTGTGGATCGCTACATGAAGATCCACCGTGGAACTCTGGCACAGAGTAGGCTAAAGTCCACCAGGTGGAGCACTGCCATCTGTGCGGCTATCTGGATCATGGCCTTTGGCTTGGCTTCAGCCTTCCTCGTGCAGAATACTTCATCGCAGATGAACAGGTTGGTCACCTCCTGGTTAGCATAATTTGCTAGATAATGTTACGTGTAGGAATGGAACGATATCAGAAGCTGACCATATGATTGAAATTACCCCTCTAAAATCTGGCAAATTCAAAAATTGTCTGCGGCAGCCAAAGACTGAGTCACATCGATAGGAGGATTCCACTGCAGGCTGCAAATTGCCCGTGAAGGCAGACAAAGCGGGAGAGGGGAAAAATCAAAACAAAAACTTAGCGGTTTTGTCAAATTTGGACGGTTTTAAATCACCTGCCTTTCAAAATTTTGACGTATTGCCATTACGGTTATCGGCCCATGCCGAGTTCCGCGTTTCCATTACTAGTAACTAAATAAGCAGTTCAATCTTAAAATTTAGGGTAGCAAAACAATTGGGCCATACCAATATGTGAGCTGCACATAACTTGGCCTTTTGCTAGCAAAATTCTTGTACCATATGTTATAGACTTGAAAGCGCACAGAATTAGAAATCGCTGCCACAATGAAAAGGTTTACTTTTGTAGCTTCATATGCTGTATAGGGCACTCTGGAGACATCAAGGGAAACAAACTAGCACACCAAACGAGTTCAAGTTTTATTCAACTTCAACATTGATGATTAAGGCCAACCTGATTATAATGTTGCTAAATTGAGGGTTCTAAGAGTAGATTATAGTAAAAAAATAAAAATAAAATAAAACAACAACCGCAGCTCAATCAGCACTTGGTCTTCTTTGGCATGAAAACTGAGTGCGCTTTTCAGGGCTGTCACTCGCAAATATTTTTAACATCGATCATTCTATCAATTATTCCATCGATGAATTGAACAACCAGATAGTTGTATTTTGCATGAAAAGGTTTTTCGATTTGTTTGATTGCTTGTTTTTGTCTTACGATTTAAAAAAAACAATCCCAAATATTACAAGAGGTTGATGAGAACATTAATGTTGTACTCATCAACCTTTCTGAAACCGATGAAGATACTGGTGTGGTTATTGATTTCTGGAGTGAAAGGCGATGTTTGCAATGACTTGTTTTTAGTACGCCAAAGATAATCACTGTCTTTTTGAATGACAACAAAAACTAAGAAATATTTACTGTTGAGAAGCTGGCATTAGAGGAATTGGGACAATTTTGAGTGGAAATAAAATCACGTGATCAACAGTTGGCGTTTAATTTGACAATGGATTAGTTGTCGATTAATTAATTTTGGCAGCTCTGGTGCTTTACGTGCAGACGTATGCAAACTGACTGCACCAACTGCTTGTTGTCCTTGGATATATCCAAAATTGTATAGACTTTAGAAATCTGACGCATGTTTGTAATGTCAGGCATTAGTGGTGTGGTAATATACAGTCCGAGGGAGAAATTGCACACACAAGAGGTCAGCGTTAAACATTTGCAGCTTGTAGAACTGCGTTAAGGTTCTTTGGAAAGAACAATTATAATGGGTGTTTTTCCATTCAGGATTCAGATGGAAACAATTGAAACATTTTTTGACTTTCCCCATAACTTAGAAGTTCCACAACTTCTCCTTTTTGGATTGCTTTAGGTGTTTCCATTACAGACAGCTCCATGATGCAAAGTGGAAAGCGTACATGAACATTGGCATTCTGGTGGTCTTCTGGCTGGTGTTCATCTGCCTGATGGCGTCCTACATCAAGATCGCCTTCAAACTTCTGAGGACATCGCAGAATAAACCCCAACTCCCCAATGCTCACCGCTACTCACGAACTGCATGGAAATCCTTCTTTATCCTGTTCCTCTTCACCGTCTGTTTTGTCCCTTATCATGTGATTAGGGTGTTCTACATCAGGACCCAAATTACAGACACTTCCTGCTTCTGGAGGGGCGTGGTCGACAAAGCCAATGAATTAGCGTTGCTCTTCTCGGCTCTCAACACCTGCCTGGATCCTGTTCTTTTATTCCTCCTATTGTCCTCTATGAGGAAGGAGGTGCGGCGCTTGATGGGCAACGTGTTCCGTGTACGAGATACTTGGGCGGGAATTAGCGGAAGCAGCTCCACGGTTGAAATGGAAGCGAGGATGGCTAGGGCTGACAGAAGTCAAATTAACGCCCCAATGACTTTGAAATAAAAGATTTGTTGACCTGATTTGTGGCTTATTATTAGTTCCATAGCTAAAGCTTCCTAACAGCGGTATGAGCTAACATATTGGAGACTTACTATGTGAAATACTTAAGTCCCTGTACAACAATTTTTTGCCTGAGTATTAACTAAAACAACAGGGGCCAATTCTCCTTGGATGCCAGCAGCACACAGAGACCAAGTTTAACAATCTTTTATCTGTTCCAGATGCTTTTCGTTTACTTAAAAAACAAGGAAAAAAAACTGTTTCTTTTTCTGTAATGACAATTTCTACTCACAGCAACCACATATTGTAAATTTTGGACTATAAGCCAATACTTTTTTTCTAACGTTTTGAAACCTGCGGCTTGTGGTCCTGCAGTTTTTTTTTTTTTCTCGCCGAGGGAGAACAATCTCTCAGTAAACAAAGGGAGGAAGAAGAAGGTGCTATGGAAGTATCGACTTGGAGTTTGAATTGCGATTTCACTTGACGCCAGGGGGCACGCTCCAACACAAACAGGCATGTTACTGTTGAGTTGGTGCGGTATTCTAACAATTTGAGTGTGTTGGCGTTATGTACAAAATATGTTGGTGCTACTCTTATTTATAAACATGCTCATGACGTGCTCAGCGTGAGATGAAGGCATGATGAAGGCGTGGGTTTGAAAAAAGTTTTAGAGAACAATTTCACAAACAGCACAAAAATAGCATAAAGACAATTTCGTTTTGTTTTAATTGTTTTTAACTGTTTTTTTCAGATGTGCAGTGATTAAATTACTGAAACATTATTTTCTTTACATATTCTTTTCCAACAGAAGATCTGACTCTGGATCCCTACTTTCTTTTTATATTAACTTTGATTTTTTTACTTGACAAACTTGTAATTAGGGGAGTCATTATTTAATATTTTTGGAATGGATTAGTCTATCAATTTTCTATCAGTTACACAAATGACGAAATCAAATTTTACTCTGTATTCAGAGTAAAATTCAGAGCTTTAGTTTGAGATAGATGTTTTCAGTTGACCTATTTTTAAAGACTTGTCTGACTTGTTGACTTTTTTTTCCAGCCCAAAACGCCAAAAAGTAACGGTCTTTCCCATTGGCAATTCTTACTTTAACTAAATATTTTTTCATTTGTTTTAGTGCTCACAACCATTTTTGCATTGAACGAGGTGTGATTTTTTTCCCTAACATTTAAGCATGAATGCAAAACATAAACGACATTTAATTGCTTCTTCTTTTCGTGCAGAGGAATTGAAAGACTTTAACCTTCAAGGGGGGTATATTTCTTTCTTCCCAGCAGTGTTGAATGCAGCAATATAGTCAGACAAAAAGACCACAGTGATGGCGTTACTCGCTGTGAGGTGGCCATGGAAAGAACAATAATGGAGACCCAAGCAGACAGTGTTCTTCCATTAGTCACTGCAATGCAATCACTGAAACATTCAGACAAAACCATCCTCAAGACACAGACAACATCAAAGCCCAACTTTGATGAGCACAAGCGCCAGCTGAACTTTTATAGATACGAAAGCCTGAAGTTAAATTCTAACACATATTGTCTTTGCATTTGTAGCTGTAACATACATGTTTTTCCCTTTGGGCAATTTTTTAGCATTAATTTCATGTTGTCTAACTATTAGGTGGGGTGGCGCAGAATACAAAATTAGGACAGCTGTGCTATCTAGAGGTCCATTAACCCGTAGCACTGACAACTACAGCCTGAGTAGTACTGTAAGTCCTACACCCACTAATGACGTATTAAAGATACAACTGTGAGCTGATCTTTATACAATAAACCCAGCGAGATTGTGTTTTAGCATTTGCACCCATTATGTTGGGATTTCTAAGAAATTTTTTTAGTGCACATCCCAAATCTGGAGTTTTAAAAACACCAAAAAATAAATTGCCCCCTCAGGGTATTACAGAGCAATAATTTTTCAATTTCACTATTTGCTGTAACCACATTATACAGAAAACATATGCCTGTGACTATTATTGTTTCTCTGTATGTGTTGCTGGTCTGTATACGTATATCAAAGAAACCGTTGTTTGAAGGTTTCTGTTGCAATTACTGTGACATCTAGCATGTCTACAGTTTTTTACATTACACATGACTATGCAATTGTGTTGTTAGAATTTCAAACTACATGATTTCGTCTAAGAATGAGAAAAAAGACAATTTCGCAATCTGAAAACTTAACCATCAAACATTATGTTAATGTTGATTTCAATTAGGAGTGACAAATAATTTGATGTCAGCATGCTGTCTCTATTATTTGGCGAACAACGCGAAGAAGAAAGAGTCTCAATGTGATGCTATTGTCCCAATGTATATAGTGCAGGCATAAAGGTTAAAAGTGTGTTGGTAAAACTGAATTATGAATTTACACCTGTGACAGGAGGTGCTGGAATGTGTCACCTGTGATATATGGGAGCTCTACATGCTTGTGGTATTTGCCATAATGTTCTGTGCAGCCAGGACAGATATCTGTACTACTTTTCTGTGCTATAATAAATACAATTTGCTGTGGTACTTGTCTAGTATTTTTCGAACGCTCAATTGCACATATTTGTGGTTGTGTCTTAAAAAAAAGTGTCATATTATTGCTGCTGGAAGAAGGTTCCATATTATTGCTGTAGGCTCTAACACAAGTTGGTGTGTGACTCAATAGCGCCTCTTCTAGTTACAACTGGGTAGTGCACACTACGGTCGCCTCTGGCTTCTAGGCACCATTAATCAACCTTAATCAAAGATAACGATCAAATAGCCATAATTTTGCCCATCCCTAATAGATAGTGTGTTGAAAAAAAGTAGTCTGAGAGTGTACACACACACACACCCAGCCACAAAGAAATGCTGGCAGCGGTGATGTATGGACAGAGATAAATACTGAGGCTTTAAATCAATTCACTGACTTTCATGCATGGGAAGTTGCAGCGCGCTCAAGCAGCTTTCTTGTAAATTTAAGTGTGTGTGTTGGGGAGGTGAGAGGGAAGACATGAATTGGGGGGAGCACATCTGATAAGGGTGAGACAGCAGCTTCTGTTATAGGGTGATAGTCGAAACCTGCTGTATTTATAACCACATTAAACACCTTCTATCCGCACACAATTGTTGTTGGTGATTTATTTCTGTTGTAACAAGTGGCTGCTGGTTAGCCCAATACATGCTAACAACACCAAGGTCACAATAGCAATGCATTATGTGACAATTAGTGTGCAAAAGGAAATGTTTTTCAAGTAACATTACTCAGAAAATGTATTCTCACTGCAGTGCCACTTTATTGTCATAAACGTACAACTTTACTACCCACACATTATAAGTTTATTCTCGCATTAGCGCCACTTGGATTCAAACTTTGTAAACTCTGTAAAATTGCAAATTTATTCTTGTTGTAATTCCTAATTACTTTTCCCCCCGTACAAATACAACTATAATTCTGCAACACTATAAAAGTAATCGTATTAAAGTGCAACAATACACTTTCAATATTATGTCTTTGTTAATGTAAACTTATGACATTTTTTCTTTTTTTTTTAATTCTCATAAAATCCATCCATCTATTAGCTATTGCTCTGTCCGGGGTTGGGTCGCGGGGCCAGGGAAGGCCAGAATACCTTCTCCCCAGCCCCTTTGTCCTCTGGGAAGAACACAAGCCGTTCTTTTTAACTATGTCGTACTCACCAGCTGGGAGACATAGTCTCTCCAGCATGTCCTGGGTTGTCCCCCCCATGGGACATGCCTGAAACACCTCACCATGGAGGCATCCAAACCCGATGCCCGAACCACTTCAATTGGTTCCTCTCAACGCCGAGGAGCAGCGATTCGATATTGAGTCCCTCCCGGAGCCGCGGCTCGTGACCATCAGTAAGGGCAGGAACGTAGATCGACAGGTAAGTAGGAAGCTTCGCCTTTCGGGTTAGCTCTTCCTTCACAACGACAGACCGGTACAGCGTCTGCATCACAGCCGATGCTGCACAGATCCGCCTGTCGATCTTCCTGTTCCATCCTACCCAAGACTCCGAGATACTTGAACTCCTTCACTTAGGGCAGGACTTCATCCCCGACTCAGAGAGGGCACGCCACCCTTTTCCCACTGAGGACCATGGTCTCATATTTGGAGGCGCTAATCTTCTTCCCAGCCGCTGCGAACCGCTCAGGTGAGAGTTGGAGGTCACGGCCCGAAGAAGCCAACAGCACCACATCATCCGCAAAGAGGAGAGATGCAATGCTGAGACCTTCAAACTGGACCCCCTCAATGCATTTCAATGCAATTCAGTTGTGCCTAGAAATTCTGTCCATAAAGATAATAAACAGAAACTGTGGCAAAGGGCAGCCTCGGTGGAGTCCAAACCCCACAAGAAACCAATGTGACTTACTGCCAGCAATGTGGACCAAACTCTGACATTGGTGGTACGGGGATGGAACAACCCAATCAAGGGGTTTAGTACCCCGTACTCCTGAAGCGCATCCCACAGAACTCCCTTTGTGTATATTTAGGTTAAACTCTTATATAAATGTTGTAAATATATTATTTATTCACATAACATTAAAGCACGAAAAATACCACTTTATGTTTATAATATTACAACTTAAGTCTCATAAAATTTAAACTTTGTTATTAAATAATTTTTTTGATCATAAAATTGCTCATTATTGTTGTTACTCTTCTAATATTCTTTCTTGCAATTACGAGTGCAACCTTATGAGTATTTTCTTGGAATTGAGTTTTGTTTTAAAATTTTTCAAAACATAAGACATGAATTCTATTTTTTTCAATACATACTTGATATTTGTCGTATTCCTACAACTTTATTCTTGTAATACTGCAATTACATTCCATTAAAATGCCATTTGATTATTGCAGCATAACACAATTCTTGAAAAATCATTAATTTATTGCTGAAAATTACATTTTATTGTATAATATGACATTCTCAGAAAATCCTTTTTAACGATATTTGCTCTAAGATAATGCAATTAATTTCCACCTTGAATTGTAATACACTTCAGTTTCACACTTATATTTAGTCATGGTCATCATAGAGCAATAATACCCATATTATAAATACATTTTGTGGTGTGACTTGTAATAGTGAATCAAGTACCCCGCCCTCCTCAAAAAATGTGGTCCCTCTACTTATGAAAATAAGTTGTTCTCTGCTAAACCCTTTGAATGAATCATATTCACTGTAGCAGTTGACAATGAATGCAG
The DNA here is from genome assembly GCF_059441005.1 of Hippichthys cyanospilos. NCBI lineage: Eukaryota > Metazoa > Chordata > Actinopteri > Syngnathiformes > Syngnathidae > Hippichthys > Hippichthys cyanospilos. The sequence goes on from NC_142373.1 coordinate 1,307,968, forward strand.
TTCACTTGTTTGCCTTGACATGGTTCTGGTGTGTTGGTGATGAGTGCAGAGAGAAACCTTTTTAGGTTCTTTAATTTGTAAGTTTTTATTTTGCACTTCCAGTGATCTAGGCATCATTTTGAGTCCACAGGAGCAAAACTATTTATTTTTTGATTATTTTGAGCATGTAAATTGACTTAAGTTTATTTTGGGGTCATGCGAAGTACTTACTGTGTGATGTCATTCAGCCCACTCAATTTTATGTTTGTTAGTTCTCCTGTGTAAACCGTTGGTGGGAAATGTAGGTGAAGTGTGTAAAGATGAAAAGTGCAAGATCTCAGTAAACATCTGTGCAAAAAACTAGTGTCTCGTTTGTGGACAGCTGGCATATTAATAAAGTAAGAAAATGCACCAATGCTGTAAGAAATATGGGTTGTGATAACGTATCCTGAATATTCACTCGCTACGACATAATATTGTTCTCCTGAGGCGTTTTGAAACGGAACATTTTTTTTGTAACACTAGGCATTCGTATGTAGAGGTACCACTGTAAATAAACACATTGACATTATTAGGTTGCAACAAACCAGAGAATCTGAGTTTCCTCTTATCCAACTTATATTGAAAAGGCTGTAATGAATGAAAATGTTCTTTTGCAAGACAGCCTGTGATTGAAACTCAAATTTTTATTCATCTTGATGAGATTAGGAAATGGTGGGAGGTCACATCAAACCGGGGATGCTGAGAGGGCATCAGTTTTAGGAAAGAAGCAGCTGCTGCTGTTTTCAGCATCCAGATGTTGAAGTGAAAGCAGCTACAATGCCAGTGCAGCGAATGCTGCAGCCCGAGTGTTTCTAACTACACTGCTTTTGAAAGCTGTGATAAAAAAGGTAGAAATACCTTAACATCTCTGTGGATGACATTATTGTCATGGCAGTAGCGCAGCGCCTCCAGGATCTGTCTCATATAGTGACTAAGAAAAGCAAAAAAGCCCGTGTCAAAATCCAATTAAAATGGCGGCCCGAGCCGCGAATAGAAGGCAAATTAATCTCACCTGGCCACGGCTTCGCTGTAGACAAAACCGGCGTCTGCCCTCTTGACGATCTCAAAGCACAGGTCTGCTCCGTCCATGCTGAGACACACACACGCATGCACACACACAGATGCAGAGTTCAGAGTGGTGTCAAGAAACATGTTTAAATAATGAAAATGAAAGTGTGCCAGCTAATCGAAAAACATAAAATGGATTCACTAACTCACTTAAGTACATTTGAGAATTCTTGCCCAGGGCTGTAGATAGAAGAATATGGACTTTTTTGAAAGGACGTGCAGTTATTAGGAAAGCCACTAGAGGTCACAATTGATGACATAACTGCACCTAATGTTTGTTTGTTTAATTTTTTTTTTTAATATCTGGTCAAATTTGAAGAATTCTGCTACCTTCGGGTACTATTTAAGTGTTGTTTAGTTTGAATATAAAATATGAATATAATATAATATAAAAATGGTGCTCTCTGCAGGATGAAAACACAATCCATCTAATGAGATTCTGATCCAGTTAGAATCAGTTTCCTGCTGGTCCAACATCTCAATGGGAAGCTGACGGCCATTGCCTCAGATTCCTTTTTTCTTTTTAAATCGCTCTTTAATTACACAAACAGGCACAAGTTGGCGTGTTGAATGACATCCATAGCTGACCTCGTCAAGTTACAACTGACACCGTCCCTCCTAATTGCTCGGCTTCATTTCTTCCCCAATTAATAAAAGGCAGTCTTGGTGTCCTCTCCAATTAGGCCAAGCTGCGGTGAGGCTCTTGTTTTCAGCACATCCACCATACAGGATTACACACTATTCATATTTGAGCCTGCTTCAGGGAGAGATAGATGAAGACGTCTGCAGTTATCTTATATGCCTGCTCTGTTATCTGCCCTCTGAGGGATGAAGTGCTCAAATATCTCTCACATCTACCTGTAGCCTCTTTTACACAGAAGTGCTGCAAAACAGAGCTGCATCATTCACAGCCATAACATAACATCCACAAATCATTTACATGTACCCAGTGAAGCAGGTTACTGCCACAACAGTGAACTAAAAGATAGATTTACAACAAAGATAGATTTTTTTTCAGCGAAAGATGTTACCGATTCCCGCTGTACTTCTCACCTGCCACTCCTTATCATTTCCCTTTAGGGTTTGGGAGGAGGCAGCCGCTTGCAGCACCAGAGTGTGTCATTTTAATTAATTACATTTTCTTCTATTTCTGAATGTGGTGAGAAAGAACCAGCTAGGGCAGGGGAAAAAAGGTTTGGATTGGGGAGGATTTTCTTTGTACTACTGAAGTGGAAGAGGAACGGGGAATTATTCCATTGCAGAGGTTCTGTGAGAGGTCTAAAATATTTTTTGTAAGGCAGCTAATGTGATGAGTCCATAAGTAGGACAAGTTTTTTCGTTTGTGCAAGTTTTGCAAAAATTACTTGGCCGTCTCAACAGCAAGGACACCAATGGGAAAACACAGCCCCAAAATAAATACTTGTAAGGTGCTACAGTGGGCACAGCAAATAACCAACTGGACTCCAACTTCTTAAGACAATCACTTGGCCGCTCCCCTTAAAGCAGTGCTTCTCAATTACAGTGGGTCCACATTAATCCATTCCGCGGTTGGGGTTGTAAGGCGAATCCAAACCTATGTTAAATAGCTAATGCGTTTAGAACTCCAAGTAAAAACATCAAAATTGTACATACATATTAAAAATTGGTACCAAAATAGTATAGTAAGTGCTACGTACATAAAATATACATTTATACAATCAGAAAACATCATAAATAAAAAAATGGAGAAAGGATTTCTTTACTTTTGAGTGCCGCTTGTTATGCCCATATTCCCTAATAAGGGTTATCTCCAGCACTCACAATCAAACAAAGCTTTACCGTGCCGCCATTTTTAAACAAGTGAGGCCGACCAATAGCAGACCACAATCTCCGTGAGGAGACCCCTACCAATAGCAGAATTGTAGTGACGTGTTGTAGGAATGGTAACTGAAAATAAGTGTAATTACCTAAAAACGCCTGCAGATGGAGACGAAACAACACAAATACAGCCAAGCCCCTAGGGTCATGACAGTAGTAAAACGGGAAAATGTTATGAAGAGGGGGTGAAAAAACGTAAATCAGGGACGTTGTAACATGGGGGTCCACTGTGTATTTTGCCAAACCGCCCCTAGGAAAGGGAAAACTCCCCCCCCACTCGACGTGCTGACTATAAATAAAATTATTATCTATACAAATTGTATAAGCATACCTAAACCTATATCCTTTTTAACATTAACAAAAGAAAAAATGCAATCACAATATAAATCAACTTTAAACACCTGTTAATTATTTTTTACAGTGTTTATACAGGTTACAGCTTAGTGTAAAAACAGAAAAAAATAACCATGTGCATTAAAGTGCCTGAAACAAAAAAAAAAACGTTTTAAAAACTCTTATTTCATTGCAACTACACCTCACATGACAAAAACAAAGCGTTTTCATCCGTGGCATCACCTCGCGCCCCGCCCCACTATTTGAGAAGCACTGCCTTAAAGGTACGGGACAACACACAATTACTACAGTCGAACCTCTACATAGTGAACTTCAAGGGTCCGAGGAGAGAAGTTCACTATGAAGAGAGATTCACTTTATAGAGGTTTTCCTAAAATGTTCAGAATTCATTGATGAAATATGTGAATAATTTTTTAATAAATATGTAAATAATTTTATATACGTTTTTTTAAAAATAAATATGTAAATAAATGTACATTAAACAACTTAAGTTGTTTAAACACTAAAATCTAATGCGGTAAAACTAATGTAAAAACATTTTACATTGAACAAATATCTTTATTATTATTCAACAATAGTTAATGAATATATGATCATAATAAAACATGATCAGTGCATGTCATCAGCGCGGAGAAAGTAACTGTCAATACGAGGTTGCACGGTATGTCTCTCGACAACGGAACCAATCATATCATAGCGCGCGAAAGCGGCTAGGCAGGGAGGAAATCCCGACAGTGCGCCCAATTTTACAACTTCACAATTTTCGATAAGTTCAGATATTCACAATATAGAGGTAGATGCTGTCAAGGGACTGACTAATAGCATCACTATGAAGAGATTATTCACTATGTGGAGTTTCCCTATGAGGAGGTTTTACATACACGTCAAATATAGCTGTTTTGCAAGGGACCGTAAAGATTCGTTCACTATGAAGAGAGATTCACTTTGTAGAGGTTCACTATATAGAGGTTCGACTGTACTGCTCCCTGGACTTATACTATTTATGAATGCACAAACAATGGCACTTCATGAACATAGCGAGAAGCAGAACCACCAGCAGACATCTACCCTTGCCAGTTGCTATGCTCATAATAGCAATAACAGCAACAAAAGATTGGAAAAAAAACAACAAAAAAGAAAAGAAAAACAGAAGTCAGTAACTATGGCAACATAGGATGGCTGCTCTATGGCTTCAGCCCCAAGGAGCCAATTGTTAGTCCATACTTTTGCTTTACTGTATACTATAAGTCCGTGTTCAGTACATACATTAATTACGCAAAAGGCACAGCGGAATTCCATTTTACAAAGGTGCCATTAGTTATTTAATTACGACAGTGATACTACATAGAATAAGACAGAAAATATTGTTGCCTTTCTGCTTTGTGACAAGGCCTTGTTTTTCCTAGCTTGAGTGCCAAATGTTGGGGATCTTCTGCCCTCCTTTGATGGAATTTTAAGCAAGAAAATGCTCTGTTGGGTGAGATGAGAATCTGAAATAAGCCAGGGAAGCGGCAAAGAAATGAGGATACAAGAGCGGGGATAAGAGGAAGGGAGAGATGTTGGCTTCTCGCAAGTGTGAAATCTTAATCTTCATCTTTTCTCTCTTCCATGCATCGCCGCTCCATGCAGTCTCTTGTTCCTCATGCAAAGTCCCTCCGCCACAAATTGTGCTTTCTCTGTAACTGGATGTGTGACCTACAATTCGAAGACCATGTAGAGCATCCCGTCGGAGCTGTAGGTCTCCAGCAGCTCCACGATGTGCGGGTGCTTGAGCATGTGGCATATGCTGGCCTCCCTCTTCAGGTCTAAAAGGTTAAAGAGGGGACAATACAATATTAGCACAGTTTGCAGATCTTCTCAATTGACAACCATATCAATAATTACCCATCATGCATCAGAAAGTTAGCAAATGTGTAATTAATCAATCATTTTTTTTTTTGGGGGGGGGGGGGGGGGGGGGGGTAATAAAATGTTTCCTTATTGGGGTTGAATTATTTTGAAATTACCGTATTTTACACACCTAAAAGCCTTAATTATTTTAAAAAGCTGATGGTGTGCCTTATAATGCGCCTTATATATGGATCAATATTGAGATTGGGATTCGTAGATGGGGAATGAACTGATAAATTAGGCTTCACCTGTTTCGTTTGTGTGTTTACAGTTGAACAAGGTTGGTCATATTGACATTGAGTTATTATGCTATTGACAGTTTAGAGTTATTATTTGAGTTATTATCGTTATTACTTTGAGTATTACTATATTGTGATTGAAAAAGTTTTAAAATATGTCATTAATTGAGGGTGCGCCTTATAATCCCGTGCGCCTGGAAATGTCATTAATTGATGGTGCGACTTGTAATCCGGTGCGCCATATAGTGCGGAAAATACGGTAATAATGAAAACGACAATGCATATGCTCAAGTCTCTGGATGTTTACAAACTGTGCCGGCCTGTGATTGGGTTACCTAAGACCTGAGTACATGTGTTGTCGTTTTCAGTGGACAGCAGATGGCAACATGTCTTTTAAAGGAATTAACTGAACATGAAAAATAATTTAGTCATCAAATTAATCATAGAAAAAAAATAACCTTTACTTCTGGAAATGGCTGAGGAAGTAAAATATTCCTTTAATTTACTGAATTGCAGTCTTTTACTGGTCTAACTAGTGCTAACTAGATACTTGTGATGGCAAAAAGAGGGACTGAGTATCAATAACATGAAATAGATCTTACTGTTACATACAGGATGGATTAAAAATTCATGTTGTTGATAAATGCCACCACAGCTGTGTTGTTTTGTTGGTCACATTGTGACATGGTAAGGATATAGTAACACAGATACTGTAACCACAACGTAGAAAATATTTTGAAGGTTGAATGGCTAATCCGTTTTCCGTTTACAGTAGCTGTTTAAACTTTAGGTATTTGTCCAGCCAAATGGATAAAATAGACAAGCTATCATTCAGTGGTTTGACATTATGGAGCTTTATTTGCAATGCCATAACAGAAGGGTATTATTGTGATGTCACAATTCAGTTGAAATCCCAAATGATTAGCCCCAAACCAACAACTCGTATGGGCAAAGCGCCAGAGTCACTTTTAAGTAACGACCAGAGTCCAGCCCCCGGTCAACTTGGTGTGGAACACTATTGTGCAGAGGCACAATCAAGCCGAAACATTCACATCCCTCAAGGCGTGAAACCTCTGCTATTATATCAAAGCCAAAAGAAGGCTGCTCCAGGTTATGTTGCATGCACAAAATACATTAGCTAACAATGTTATTTTAAAAACAAACTTGATTAGGGTGACCAGATTTTCAATATTAACAAGTTTGCTTAAAAGGAAATATGCAAAAAATTCTCATCACGAAGTTTTCATACCAAATTTAATCGCTAGTCAACTTGGTGATCGGTGGTCGTGTAATACTTGAGGTGACTGGTTCTAAAAATGTGGCCTGCGGACCAACGGGGGTTCGTGGCCTGATTACAGGGACTTTGTGATATAGTTTGGGTTATTAAAAAAATATATATATATTTGAGCTCATTCATTTTACTTTATATTAAATTGTGAACATTATTGACTCTTCAATAAAGCAATCAATTCACACAGTTTAACATATTTTTAAAAATGTAATGATGTAGAAATTTGTAAATTAGACCTACTTAATCATCAAAGATGATTTAGTCTCTCAATATTTGGTAGCAACCTTTTGGGGAAAATTGACCCAATTTTTGATGCAGAAGCTTGCAATATGCAACATTTATTTTGTAAACTTTAGTATAGTTGAACCGTAACAAATACTGTATACTTGTTGTCAAATTGAATATGTTGGTGAATAAATGTTATGTTTTGGCTTTAACGTGGTATGTTATCTTGAATCAGTCAAGTCAATGCGATTCTGTGCCAAAGTAGTAAACTTTGTATCCCCTGCCCCTGCAATTTGAGTTGACATGCAGCTGTTCTGATTTTGGTTTGTCTAATAAATAATAAAATTTCCGCGTAACCTCTGCAATGTGCTCATAGACTAGCCATTTCTGTTTTAAACATTGGATTAGTATGTCTATTCAAGTTTGAAATGTCCTACTGTGTGAGTGGTCATTGAATGAACTTCCAGTCAACGGCATGAGCAAGTACAGTGGGCCCTGGGTTTACGAGATTAATCGTTACGCGGTTGGGATTGTAACGCAAATTTGCCGTATGGCGGGCAATCCAAACCTATGTTAATTAGCTAATGCATGTAAAACCCCAGGTAAACACATCAAAATTGGATATACATATTAAAGATTGGTATCAAAATAGTATAGTGAGTGCTACTTATATACAACATACATGCATACAATTAAATAACCTCATAAAAAAAAAATATATGAAGGCTTTATTTATCTTTGAGCGACTTATGGCCATATTCCATAGTGAGGCTTGTCTAGCCTAACAGACTTCTTCGTATTTCTTGATTATCTTCAGTTTCATTTCCATATAAATCATCCTTACTTCTCTCTTTAACATCACTAGCAATCTTGGGACCCATGGCTAACCAATTCAAGTTTGAATTAAAATGCACCAAAACGCACTATAAATATGTTTTTTTAAGTACTCACAGGTGGACAAAGTTTTAATGTTCCGCCATTTTGGAACGAGGGACGCTGACCAATAGCAGACATGCATCTTAGTCAAGGAGATCAAAGGTCAAAAAAGTTTGCCCATATTCAGATGCACATTTAAACTTATTTACAAATATGTTCAAACACACCTACAAATTCAGCATACATTCAAAGGTGCTTGGAAACCATTTCCAATGTATTTGCAACTACATTCTGATGAGTTTCATTGTTAAAAATGTTTATTCCACAAGCCTCTGTAGGAAATATTTGCATAATCACTATTATGTGTTGTGAAAAGGAAACATGCCGTCCTGAGTTTGTTACACAGGTTGGTTCCACAAATCAGAACATTTCGATGTCCGGACCTTCACTTTGGTGAAACCTCTGCAACTGCACCCTTGCAAACCTTTAGTGGTCCCAGGTGTAGTCTCTGAAGTGTTAGTTCCACAAGTGAAAATGCTGTGCCTGTTTTTTTTTTTTTTTTTTAATCACACTTTTGGCTCCCCTGAACTGTTAGCAAAGTAAATTAGCTCTAACATCTTCCTACAGATGCCTAAGCGCTAATACATACCGACAGACACCTAGGCTTATACATCAAAATGATAGACCTCAAAAAAAAAAAAAAAAAAAAAAAGATGCTATTCCCTGGGGTACAGAGCATGCGCTTAACAATCAGCGTGCTATAAAATCAGCAATAACGTTCTTTGACATGTTGAAAGACACTTCAGCGGCCTGAAGGCTCCCCCTGGAACCAAGCCAGTGTACTAATTGGCTCCTAATGGTGAGGAAGGTTAATGGGGGACAGGGAGTGAAAAGAATCTGCAGTGGTGGAAGTGGTGACAAGTTTGCCACATTAGCAACAATCAAACACTCACCTGCTTTAAATAAATGATGCTAACAAGTTACACTTTCCTCCCTGTTTGTCTTCATACACTAAAGTGTGATAATGACGAGTGTAATAGGGTTGCACTCAAGGAGACGAATGCATGCAGAGGAGCGGAATTTGAGCTTCTGAAACAAATCAATATTCCGACAATGGTGCAAATGGAAAGCTGTAAAAAGAGATAAATGGTGGTGAGGTTACGATGTACGATGCGGTAAATGAAGCGAGACGATGGATTTCCGTCTCTGATTGAGGACAAAATCCTGCTGATAGATTAGTTGTTGTCAAATAAATAAAGGCCGTTGAAAAAGTATTGGGCTCTCACACATGAATTTAAAAAAAAAAAAAAAGTGACAAAGCGTGCAGGACAGAGGATAGGCAAACATGGCTGTCTTGATCCCAACATTTGTGGCAGGGAGTGAAATTTATTGTGAGGCAGTTGCACAATTTATCAGCCAAATGAAAGACAAAGAAAGAAAACAAAGCAAAGAAAAAGAAATGGATTAGATAGAGCATAAGAAAAAAAAAGATAAAGATCTGAAAGTTTGTATATATGATGTCTGTGACTATCTCCACTTCTGTGACATGTTTCATGCTTTTGTTCTTAGCCATTTCTGTTTAAGGTAAAAAAAAATGGGTTTTACAAAAACAGGTAAGTGTCTGTCACAATTGATGCCACTACTATCTGCAGACCGCCCCCCACCTGTCATCTGCAATTGAGTACATAGCTAATTTCTGCAGCATCCCAACAAACTATGCAAGCATGCGTACGATTGTGCGTTGTCACAGGTTGTGCAGACGACATGTACAACATGTCACAATAGGAGCAGACACACTAACACACACGGCGCTGACGCATCTTTGATGACTCTGGAGAAGGATGTGACAGATGAGGGAGGTGAAGAGGACACAATGTGAAGAAAAATAAAAAAAAGGCAAAAGAAAGACCTGGGGGAAGGAGGGAGTGCGGGGGAGAAAGCGTGTGAAAGGATTGGGGAATTGGGAGGCGGGATAGGGGAGAAAGTGAGCGAGCAGTGGCACATGATGGATTTTGCTCATTCGCTGGCTTGCTTTGCTCTCTCATCCCCTTGGAGAGCTGACCTATTCGTCAGACAGACCTCTGGACACGCTTGAGAGACACTGACTGGTGTGTGTGTGTGTGTGTGTGTGTGTGTGTGTGTGTGTGTGTGTGTGTGTGTGTGTGTGTGTGTGTGTTGGTCAATCCATTGCCAAGGCACGAAAAATTTGACCCACTTCCTTTCCTCTGAGGTCTGGAGAGGATGCATGCAACGCCAGGGGAGTATACCACAGCACCAAATGATCATGATAGTTTGTCGGTGACGGTGACAGTACCGTGATCCAGTGATGTTTGATGTTTTCAAATGATGAAACGCTCTTGGTTATGACATTAAATCAACATACAGCAAGAGAACACAGAATATTGCATCTCACAAGGTCTTAGATCAGCAAGATCAAAGGATTGAACACAGTATGTGTTTTGCTTTTTTGCCCCTTTTTTCCCTCACCACTATTTTTGCAATATTTGGGGGCCACGAATATAATGTGCAGTTGTTTGGTGGCGCACTGTTAGCGCGTCCGCCACACAGTTAGAGGACCTGAGTTCAAATCCAGCTGGCTCTGGCCTTCCTGTGTGGAGTTTGCATGTTCTCCATGCGCCCGTGTGGGTTCTCTCTGGGCACTCTAGCTTCCTCCCAAACACTGAAAACATGCATGGCAGGTTTATTTGACATACTAAAATGTCCTTTTGTGCGATTGGATGCGTGAATGGTTGTTCATCTCTGTGTGCCCTGCAATTGGCTGGTGACCAGTTCAGGGTGTTCCCAGCCTCGTGCCTAAAGTCAGCTGGAATAGGCACCATCAAGCCTGCAACCCTTGTGAGGATAAGTGGCTCTAGAAGATGGATGGATGAATATAATGTGGACCAGTTACTAATAACATGAGAAAATTTTCAAGAAAACAACTGTATATGACATATTTATACTGTACAATATTGAATACAATGATGAGTGCCTATCTCTATAGATGTGATTTGCTGGTCAAACTTGGCTTGATCAGACTAACTAAATAGAGGATTGGAAAAATGCTGACGCTATTGGACAGCACCTATCAACACCCAGGAAGCAAATGAGAAATCTGATTATCTGGTTAAAGAAACAGTCCCATTGCTAATATGGTTTAAATTACATTAGCAAGCACTAAATGATTCTGAAAGCCTAAAAGGGATTAGATCAGGTGTTGCCAACCCCGGTCTTGGAGGGCACCTATCCAACATATTTTCAGTGTAACCCTCCTTTGAATAACCCAATAGAAACATTTTGTGGCCATTTTAACAGAATGCTATTTTTGGGAAAACTTGTATAAACCCAATTCCACGGAGGTGGCTTGTTGTATAAAAGTTGGGACAGGTGGCAAAAAATAGGAATACTCATCAAACACCAGTTTGGAACATCCCACAAGTGAGCAGGCTAATTAGGAACAGGTGAGTGCAATGACTAAGAACAAAATGAGCTTTCCTGAATTGCTCAGTCACTCACAACCAAAGATGGAGCATAGTTCACCTTCCAGTGAACTAGCGCATGAAAACATAGTCAAACGATACAATGGATAGGACAATGTTGCTAATGTTCAATCGCTAGGAATCATCTACAGACCATATCATCATCAAAAGGTTCTGCCGCCGGCCTCTCTGGGCCCAAGCTCATCTAATTGGGAAAGTGTTTGGTGGTCACATATGTCCTCATTTTCAAATTGTTTTTGGATATTGTGTCCTCAGGACATAGGGAAAGACCCCTCTGGACTGTTATGGAAGCAGAGTTTAAAATCAGCAGTTCTGATAGTATGGCGCTATGTTAGTGCCAATGGTATGGGTAACTCTCAGGTCGGTGAATGCACCATTAATACTGGAAGGTAAATACAGGTGTTAGAGAAATGTACGCTATCATTCAAACAATGTCTTTTTTTTTTTATGAATGCCTCTGCTTATTTCAGCAAGACCACATTCTGCATGTGTTACCAACACCGTGGCTTCCGAGTAAAAGGGTGATACTAAACTGGCCTGCCTGCCTGCAGTTCAGACCTGCTTTGCATGAAAATGTGTGGCACATTATGAAGCATAAAATACGAAAATGGAGACCTTGGGCTGTTGAACAGCTGAAGCTCTACATCAACCAAGAATGGCAAAGAATTCCACCTACAAAGGTTCATTAATTGTCTTCAGTTGCCAAACTTTTATTGAACCTTGTTAAGAAGAAAAGTGATGTAACAGAGCAGAAAACATAGCCCTGTGCTAAAGACGTTTGAAAAGGCCATAATATATGCAGAAAATGTGTCAGGCCCTATTTGTAAATACCTTCAATCTCGTGTTAAAACTATCAACTCTACAGTTGCTAACATTTGTCATTCTAACAGGCAAAAGCAAACGGGTGGTATCTACTTCACACAATGTATCTTTGCTAATGAGTTGGGGTTTTAAGCAGCCCAATGCTAATATTGTAATTACTCACAATCTCACAAAATGGCACCACCAATATATATAGTACTTACACTGGCACTCAACTGACATAACATTAGGCACATCTGCACATTCTAATGGCATGCAAGTCAAACGCTATAGCAAAAATTAACAAGGCAACGCACGCTTGTACTGTACTTAGTTTTGCTCAAGTCTACTCATCAGGCTTGGTCATACCTTTCATGGTTCAACTATCTTGAATGCCATGGTTTCTACTTTACGCTCATCACTTATCTAATCACAGTGCTGGTATTTTGCTACTTAAGATAACCAACAGCCTCCAACATACCACCCGAATATGATGCTTTTTAAATCTTCCATGACTTCAAGTGAGCATCTCGAGGACTGACTTCACAAGTGTGCTTGTACAGGTAGTTACAAGTATGTTACATGTACTGTATTTGTGTTACATATGTTCTTATAAAGTTATTTAAGGTTTTATATTGGCAGCAGTTTGAGTCTGCAATTTTTTAAGATTGACAGAATGTCCAATGGTCTTTAGCCTGTCACACTTTTTACCTTTGTGTGCATTTCATGATTAGTGACGGAACAAAAAAATACTTTACCCTCTGTGCTGAGTCCAGGACTGGAGGTGAACTGGGCCACATCCACAATTTTGACAGCAAACTGCTGCCCTGTCTCTCTGTTGATGCATCTCCTCACCACACTGAAGGGACCCCTGAAGGAGACATTGATGAAATGCTTTATTAGAACAAATAAGCCCCTTTAACACAGTAATCATCAAATTTTTTTTAAAAAAAACACAGTATTGGTTCACACTTATGTGTCTTAGCTTTTTACAATGGTACTCAATGAAATGGAGCCCTCCAGCAGTTAATGTATGACTAATGTAGCAGTTACTCTATTATTAGATGAACTGTCTGATATCAAAGACAAATAAAACTATTGTGGGACAGCAACGACTTCTTTCAACAAAACCAGGTCAAAGAAGTGATTGGTGCTTGGCACCTTCTGCCTCTGATACCACTTTAGAAAGCGTAAATATCCATGGGTCACATATATGCCATTCAATGACAGCGCCATTCATATAGAATCAGGACAGAAAAAAAAACACACACACAGGAAATGAGCTCTGAATTCCAAAAACAGTTGCTAGAACCGAGCTTAGTGGGATATTTCCACAGCAGTGTTCACATTCACACAGAGAAATGACTTCTTGCAATCAGATAATTAGATGATTTCAATGCCAGCTTCTGGTGGAGTAGATAAAATACTTCTCAGGCAGTGAGTACTGTAAAATTCAGGGTTGAATACAACTACAGTATTGTAGAAAACTGAGATACAGGCAGCATCTTGCCTCTGATCCTACCTCTGAATATTGTTCCACCCATCCATTTTCTAGAGCCGCTTATCCTCACAAGGGTCGCGGGCTTGCTGGTGCCTATCCCAGCTAGCTTCGTGCAGTAGGCGGGGGACACCCTGGACTGGTTGCCAGCCAATTGCAGGGCACACAGAGACTAACAACCATTCACGCACCCAATTGTACCTAACGGCAATTTAGTATGTCCAATACACCTGTCATGCATGTTTTTGGAGTGTGGGAGGAAGAGGAAGAGGATATGAACTCGGGTCCCTGAACGGTGAGGCAGACGTGCTAACTAACCACTGCTCCACTGAGCTGCGTGCGATCCAATTATATGAATGTTATGTTAAAATGTTATTTTGAACATCAAGTAAGGCAAACTCAAATGTTATATGTAGAGGTGTCCTTATCACAGTCAGGCCCCTCCCCCAAGACACAACACAAATCCTGAAAGACCGATGACTAATGAGAGTGAATCCACTAGAACGTGTCAAGATTTATTTTCAAAATTTGTAAGCTAAAATAATGTGAATAATAAATAATTTGGTTGAGACAAAATGACGAACCTCAGTACACACATCAGCCTGGTTTGTTCAAAAGAGATCAGTAAGAACAGGAGGCTGCAGTATCAAAAGGTTATCCGACTGCTCACGACACCTGATATGGAGCATTCGAGAACTGACAGTTATGGCTAATTTATGATGGAGGCTGCGCCATAAATTGGCAACAGGCATCATACAAAAAATTTAAAAGTAATTCAGTTTTTTTTTTTGGGACCTGAATTGGTGATTTTAATGTGATTTCAGACCATAGTTATACTGTGTTTATCGAGTCACAGCTTGTGACTCATCTGCAGCTGCAGTTTTCGCAATATGTTTCTGGAAGCAACTTCAAAATAAAAGCCTTTGTGTCAAAATACAGATATTTGTGTCCATAAACTGATCGGTATAGTAAGGTTTATTTTGAAGTCTGACCACATTTGGCAGCATGTTATACTGTCAGAGCAGTAAAAGCTGTGCATTCTCCTGTTTTGCTCCACAGCTAAAAAGACCTTGAGCTGTGCAAAATTGAGAAATCTTTTGCCATTCTGATTTTGCCACACGAGATCGCGTTCCCTCCCTGATAAACACATGATCTTCTATTAAGGATCTCTGCTGATTACAACTTACTGTGGTTGCCACTTGACTGACTCCCCGAAAGTCACAATAATAGTACTACAACGTCATTTCACTATGTAAGACCACAATGTTTGTACAGTGAAGCTGGTGGGAAGATATTAGTTCAATAGCATGTCCAGTTTCACACCAATGCTTTCACAGCATGTTAATCTGAGGTCAGAGACATTTCAGAAGGATATCTGCTTGTATGTGACACACTGGCATGCAGAGAGGCTGGATTCTCCTTGCTGAGGCTCCAACAGTCAGTGGCCTTTCCAATGGCATAATATTCTATTGAGTTGACGAGGATAAACAATCAGGGACTATAGAAAGTGGTCATTCACAAGACAGTAGGTCACAGTTAGAATATAATGCTGTTAAAACACGCTGAGAACCCTGGGCTAAAGTTCTTTAAATGGGCTGATGTTAAAATGGAATTCAATGTAAGTCATCTTATAATTGCAAAAAAATGACAGCTCTTCCAGCTGTTAATTAACAGAGTGAGTGCCAGGATGCATTGAGTGACATTGTGCAAATCAGCAAGTGCGCACCCTGCTGACATGAGTCCACACATTTCTGCCTGGGCATGATGCGGCCATGAAGCTCTTGGTATAAGAATAAGGATTGATTTTAAAATCTTTCTGTGTGGTCAGATCAAGCTCGGAGAACAAAATGGACAACACTACAGCGCATAGGGACTCTTTAGACTGCTCATCATTTGAATCAGGTGTTCTGGGAAGAGGAACTTAGCAAAAATGTAAGACTCCGGCCCTCAAAGACCGGAGCTTGACACCCGCTATCAAATATTGGAACTCGAATATTTCTTGACCCGATATCAGTTCCAATGGCAGTGATCTTAACTCAAATTTTGAGTGGAGCTCCCCAGGGAAATTTCCCAGCCCATTTATTTCAAAAAAGGTTGAAACCAAAAGCCCAACAAAATATTCTGGGATAAACAAAAAGGAACCTAGCTGGCCCTCCTTCAGGTTGAACAATGGTGACTCGGGAAATGTGCAGAATGCCCCACAAACATGCTGCATAATTTTGTAAAAAGTCTCGCAGGGAAAAGCTATTATAGCTACAAAGGGGAACAACGTCATATTTACTTTCATTTTTCGACTCAGGTATGATTGCGTCCATATATTCACATCAGTGACTCTCTAAGGTTTTCTATACAAGTGGCGCTCTTGTGGATTTAGTGGCTAAGGAAAACGGGGGTTGTCTTTGTACAAAAATACAGACTGGTGGAACAGATGGCAATCAAGCTAAAGCTGCTTAGCATCAGAAGGCTGAGGTGGGACAGCATCATGCCAAACCGAGACACATGCGCGCACACACAAACACACACACGCATAAACAGCATACACTCACCGGCCATTTCAAAAGATACGCCTGCACACAAACAAATGGGATCCAACGCAAAATAAATTCAATGTCACGTACACGGCACATCTATTCATTGCTCAGCCAAACTCAACCCAAATTCAGTACATGCGGATTTGTTGAAATGGTTAACAATTGATGGTATTAAAGGGCACACTCATATGGGCTCTTATTAGTAATGCAGTCATGCACATGCTGTTATCTCGCCTGTGCTACAGTCCAGTCTGACCGCCTTTGCAAACTCAAGACACAAGGAGGAAAATGTCACACCTCGCTTGCTCTTAGCTAAACCCAACACAATCACTACCTACATGACCTGTGGGAGGAAGTGAAAAGTTCAATAGAAACATAGGAAGTGGTAGAGAAAATGTTAAATTTGCTTGAAATGAAGGGTTTGAAAAAAGATTGTGCATTTCTGTGTGAAGAGGGTACATTAACACTGTTTTTAATTGAAAATGAGAAAAGCAAAAGGGGGTGGATCAGCTGTGCCCAAGCTTCCTTGTGATACAGACGCTCCAAACAGTACTTTTGGGTACTGAAATGCAAATTTTGGTCAAGCATTGACCATTGCATCTTTGCACCATCACGCTGGATATTGTCATGGATCAGGTTTGTCCGTTCATGTATTTTTTATAACCAACACAGAAGAAAATCACAAAAGATTAAATAATCTAAACCTCCATTACTCTATTAACATAAATGATTAATAATGAATATGATTTGTTTCTCCCAGTGCATTTCAATGGTCGTCAACTAGACATAGATTTTCACTATTTGCGGGCTGGCCTTGTACATGTTCCGTAAATAAATACATAAATGAATACATAAATAAATACATACGGATATGATATATATTTGTGCAATGCATTTATTTATAACTTTATGAGGAGATAAATCTTTGTAATCAGTTTTGTGTTTGGATTATCAGTAGTTGAGTGATTGTCATTTCTAATGCATTTATGTTGCATTTATTTTGCAATATGTTTGCATTCGTATTATTATGTTTAAACAGTGACTTTGTGTAAAGTACTGACATTCAGGTCAATGGACTACATGCATGAAAGATTGTGACCTATATCCTGTGGAAAATAAGGAGGCGTACCATCATCCAGTTTCCATTTATTCCGTGCTACCGGGACCTGGAGGAAAACCAACCTCATTCTTTAAAAATATTTGAAAGTGCGTTTTTGTAATTGTTCTATTCTATGGCTTGAAAACGGTGCTTTGCGCAGTCTAAATGCCATCCGAAGTTGTGCACTTTAAGACAAAGGATTACTTCCTCTAGCTAACTCTCGCTGTGGCGTTGACTTCGACTTACATGTCTCTGAACTTTGACCATGCATTAAGACAATAATGCATGGCTACTTGAGCCATAACAAATTGAAAGACATTTGTGCAAAGTTGTTGAGCGGTTAAATAAAGAGGTTGAATTCTTTGGCTGTCAAACCAAGAAATACATGAAAAGATGTTCAATGATGAGATGCTACCAAGTGGTAATGCACTATTGATTATTTTTTTAAATTGAAAGACATTAAGTCATGAATAAGATTACTTGTCCTACAGGTTAGAGTTTGCGATGCTACTCACTGGAGCTATGGCAAGCTTTTTTTATGTTTTCTGTCATCTGTCGTTATAATAAATTGAATGAGCGCTTTAAGAAGTGCAATCCATGTTTATATATGATGTTTTGTAAAATGCAGTGATATGTAGAGATTGGTAATTACTGCAGGCAATCACAGACACTGGATTACTTTTTAATCGCTCTTCATGAAGTTGAGTGATTAAGAAGCGCAGTCCACATTTACATGTTTCATGAAAGGAAGTGATATGCAGGAAGTAGCAAAGCTACTGCTTTATTTGCATTTAAGGTTACGCCACAACTGTGCAGTAGAATTAGTTGTAATGGCGAATGGTGACTAAAATGCATGAAAAAGTATGTGGTAAGTTTCAACCTATAATCGTAGTAGATTAATGGCCTTGCATATTAATTCATGTTTCATTTGCCTTTACATAATGCATAATAGATCTAATATTGTTTGTTGTAATAAAAAAAACGAATTGGACAGTTGAAACGGGCCATGAAAAAAATGCAAATCAAATTGCAAACACAATTTTGAGGAAACAAAATCCAATTTGATTATTTTCCAAAATCCTTCAAACCCTATTTTTTTTGTGCAGCTTCATTGCATTGTTCAACTGGCATTGGCTGTGCGAATTAGAATTAGTTTTGTTTTGTATGTAAGATCAGTAAACCGACCTTCTCAACACATTTCATGATATAGATTAAAGGATAAAAGATTATGATGTGATTTATGTGGAATATATGATCACACCAGTTAGTTACTTGTGTACAACTGCTAAAAATTGTCGAGAGTAAATAAACATAAAAGGTTAGAAGAATAAGCAAATATTGTCAATTTGGCCAATTATTTTTGGCCAATGTTTGAAAGGCCACATTCTGCCGATTAAATTGGCTGTTCTCTAAGTAATGACGCTAAAAAGGTGTCAACTGATAAATGTGTTTTTTTTTTTTTTTGTCAGAAAGACATAGTGCATAAAAGTGGTATGGGCCTCGTATGCTTATTCTGTTTTCAACTGGCACATCAGTAAGTGCAATTTTTCAAAAAAAATGAACTTGATTGTTGTGAAAACATTAAAAAAAAACAAAACAAAAAAAAAACAACAAAGTCAGCATTTACTATACTGCTACTGCTAGGATGCATTATGTACAGTATGTAAAAGTAAATAACTACCCCAGGTTTCCGTATATGAAAGTCAGTTTGGGATATAACAGGAGAGTAAGACGGTGTATGTGTGGAGTGTTTCTTTATAAAGACAAATTGTCTACTATTGGTCTGGCTCGCATATACAACAAAAACACAAAGACATTTTTTGGCTTGTTTTTACTAGGCCGTTTCCATGTAAACCTTCCTTTAGACCTTATTTTTTTTCATCTTAATAACAGGCTCCATGAGGCCCAGTGAAGCTGAATCCTCAATATCCCTCCCACAGTACAGCTGGAGAGTATGTTGGGGGGAAAAAAAAGTATCAGTGAAACGCAGTCAACTCAAGTGGCGGAAATGGGAGTCTTGGAAAAAAAATGGTGGTTATGCGGAGGAGGCTTTCTGGCTTTGACGAGGGCTCAGCTGCACACGGCGTTAAGCCATTAGAGCTTTGAATGGAAGTCAGCTGCATGGGTACCCGTTTTCATGACGCTTGCACTTTAGGAGCCCCCCCGCACACTGAAAGAGCAGGAAGTATAAGAGTGAGAGAAAAGGAGAAAAGTAAGAGCAGAATTAAAGCCTCCATGTTGTTGTTATAGTCTTCTCTAATCTTAATAGAAGCTCAAAAAGTAATATTAGTCAAGGATGCAAGAGATACCGTAGCACAAACAACGCAATTCACACCAATGCTACACTTTTGTCCATAACATAAGTAACAACAAGAACTGGGTTATTTTTGTTGCTTTGCTCCTCACAGAATTTACAAAACGTTTGACGAGTCAAAATATACACCAATGTCAGAGGTTTGTCAATAATATAAATACAACCGCTAACTACACAAAATAGATTATTGTTGCTTTGCTCCTCACAGAACTCGAGAAACCTATTTTGACAAGTGATAGCTACCTCAGGGTTAAACATGTGAGATGGGGTTATTTTGTCATTTTTGTTACAGACTAAATAATATATGAATTTCTATGAAAAATTCCCTCACATTTACTAGTTAAAACTGCGGCAGGGAAAATGTTTGATGAAAACGAAGGTTTTACCCCTTATATGGAGAACTATGTGAGCAAGTTTCTCAGACACGCAAATGGATTGATCAAAAGCACATGCGGGTACGCTGACTCTATAATACATTTACATATGGAATGTATATTTTATACGTTGTCTACATTGTGGGTGGGCGTGGAACGTATCCAGAGCACTAACTGGGTTTCAGACCAAAAAAGCCCTTGCCAAGAAACACAGAACCAAAACAACATGTATGGCTGAATTTATATCAAGTTCATGCAACACAAAGCATTTAAGTGTTGATTCAACACCTTCAGGAAGAGCCACGAGTGAGGGTGAGTGGCTGGGGCTTAGCCTCCTGAGCCTCTGCTTCTTCTGTCCGTGTCCTATTCGACGCTAGGTTCTAGCCTAGGCTACCTACCGGTATCTTCCCCGCTCTACATGTGGCGTTGTGTGTTGTGTGACTTACATACCTGTGTTTTTTGAAATGTTAGTGGTAGCCAGGCTCATTGGTCAAGCGCGGTTTATGTCATTTGTGCAAAGATGCTAGAAGAAAAGTCATGAGCCCTTTTCAAAAATATAGCATCTAGAAAGTACAGTATTTGTGTTTTAAGTATTGGGAGTAAAAGTAAAAAGTTGTTAGAAAAAAATACTTCTAAAAGTACAAGCCAATTTTACTTAAGTAACGAAATATCTTTACTTTGTTATTTCCCATCACTGGTGTTGAGTGGCATAATGAGCCTTATAACACAGTAACAGTACGAACTTTACTCGCTCACTTTATAATCATAAGCTCTAAGGCCCACAACTGCGTAGCTTTACTCCATGAACTGCAGCTGAACTTTGACCTTGCAATGCATCCAGCACAGTCTGCAGTGACAAGAAAATATGATTCAACACTCACTACAAAATGTTTACATTAGACGCAAATGTAAAATTTGAAGAATTTACGAGTGTATCAAAAAGATGTGGTGCCCGGTGCTGCGTTGTCGTGTGCTTTCATGTAGTAAAAGGCGATTTGCAGCTAAATGCCTGCATTCCAATTCCGCGAAGCATCAATCACGCTGCA
Organism: Hippichthys cyanospilos; assembly: GCF_059441005.1. Taxonomy (NCBI): domain Eukaryota; kingdom Metazoa; phylum Chordata; class Actinopteri; order Syngnathiformes; family Syngnathidae; genus Hippichthys; species Hippichthys cyanospilos. Next base: position 1,328,952 of record NC_142373.1, read on the forward strand.
TCTCATTCGGTAAATGTCAGCGGTGTTTACGACACGAGCGCAGACACACACAGGCGGACACACACACACGAAGGACAACATGCTTCTGCACGTAAGATATGAGGAAAAGAGGAGGTTCTTCCAAGCTGCTACCTGTCACGACTGCTTGTCCAATCAGCATTATTGACTCAACACTTTGATATACACACACACACACTGGCCACGTAATCATATACTGCTGATGTTTATGAAGACTTGCACACTTCAATTGTAGCATCACGTTGTACTGCAACAAGCCGGGAAGCCCTGAAGTTTACCAGATGTGGACATCACACAATTAAGACTGAAAAAGGTGAGGCAATTAAGGTTCTTTAGTATATTACAAGAGTGAATATCCACCTGAACTTGTATGCTCTGGATGTGTTGCTGCTCCATGGGTTTAAGTAGCACGTTTAATTTTCATTCGTCTGTTGAAGTCATTTGATTCAGTATGTTACTAGTAAGCTAGCATACATTAAAAAAAATGATTGATGAAACCTTGAAACTAAATTTGGAGTGATATCTCTCGGTGGGCTGGCACCGTGGAAGGCTGGTTCGCACGTCCGCCTCACATTGCAAAAGTTACAGGTTCGATTCCGCTTCTGGCCTTCCTGTATGGACTTTACATATTTTCCCCATGCCTGCGTGGCTTTTCTTGGGGTAGTCTGGTTTCGTCCTACATTCCCAGAAACATGCTGAGCAGCTAAATTTGACACACTAGCTAATTTGTCATTTGGTGTGTTTGTATAAGAATACTGTTGCTTTCCTTTGTGTGCCCTGCATTTGGCTGGCAATCAATTCAGGATGTATCCCGCTAACTGCCAGAAGACAGCTGGATAGGCTCCAGCATGCCTGTGACCCTTGTGAGGATAAGCTGCTAAGAAAATGGATGGATGGCGCTCGAGGCCTATTTAATTTAGCAACACTTGAAAAATAGGTCATGTAACATCCTATGTTTTATTTCTGGCTTGTCTTCAGGAAAATTGCAGAACTGTTGACAATACATATCTGTACGGAACCTAACATAATAAAGATTCATTTTCCACAGGTGTCCTAATAACACATTTTACAAATTAGATGCATCATGTTCCAATTAATTTCCTCTTAATTTGAAAAGAAAAATGCCATGTTTCTGTCCGAACATTAAATTAGTTTTACTGAAACCTTTTTAAAATCGTACCCGATGTTTCTATACTTCTATTTGAAAACTGTTGGTCTCGTAGAAATATTTGAACGTTCTGAATATGCAGTTTTATAAGTTTTTATAAGTTAATATAAGTTTTCTTAAGTTTCATTTGTGGGTTTTACAGTGCACTGGCCCCGTTTTCATAGCATATGAGTACGTGAGATTGTGAAAAAACACTCGAAAGAATACAGTACTTTAAAATTGAATTTCCAATAAGTCTAAATATGTTCCATTTTTTAAAATGTGTTTATAATGTGCAGGACGTGTAAACAAGACAGTAAAAAAAGATGTTGCTCTGTTAAGTGTGTGAAATGCAAGGCAATAACTGGAATTCCGTAAAGAAACCACACAAATGAACACATGATCAAGAAATAGCATCATTCTTTAAGAATGCTATTCTGCAAATCCTGCAGCTTCCCATCTCTATATTTCATCTCCCTCATTCCTTGTGGCACTGTACTTACTGCTTATGTAAGGAAGCAGAGCCAGGGCGGCTTATTTACGTTCCCATGGGGATTAAGGCAGTGGCCGGGACAAGGCGGCACCTGCGGTGCTCGCTCACACTGTGCTAGAACAAACACAGACCATTACAGTAATACACACATACATATTTACAGAAGGTGATGGGGCTTTGATTCAAGTCACTGCACGTTAAAAATTGTAGGCTTGAACATAATTACAATTCAGTACGCTGGTTGTCCTCATCTGGATTTTGATTTTTTTTCCCTAAGCAATGATGGAAATCTAAAAAAAAAAAAAAGTTCCAGGATAAAACTTCCACCAGATGCCTGCATCAACATACAAAAAAAACCCCACTCTCAAATAGAGATTTTTTTTTTCTGTATGCAGGAAGTCTAACACTATAGCTCATAAATTTATATATTCAAAGCATGTAAACAGACTATCAGATAAGACCTTGCATTAGACCAGTGTTTCTCAACTATATTTTGCCTGGCAGCCCCCTAGAAAAGAGAACATCCCCCCGTTGATGCACTGAATATAAATAAGATTATTATTGATGAAAATTGTTTAAGTATACCTACACATGTATCCTTTTTAATATTAACAACAGAAAAACGCAATATAAATCAACTTTCAACAACTGTTAATTATTTTTATCGTGTTTATACGGGTTATAGCTTAGTCTAAAACATGAAAAAAAAGAAGCAAGTGCACCAAAGTGCCTGAAACTAAAAGAAAATGATGAAAATTATTACTTCATTGCAATTACATTCCACATGACAAAAACAAAGCCTTTTTCCTGGGATCATCCGCGCCACCCCTGGAATCACCTCGAGCCCCCCCGCCCAGGGGGGCCCCGCCCCACTATTTGAGAAGCACTGCATCAGACTGAGCAATAATGCCATAATGTTGTGTTGAGGCCATGTTTATGAATTGAATAATTTTGCTTTGCTTCATATCACCTTTGAACCTTGAAGTAGCAAACGTTCTATCATTTGGAATAAAAAGAACACTTCACTTTCTTCTTGATCTACTTATGAGAGATAGGATAATCATTTATAAGCCACAGCACACTCGCTCTCACATTCTTTCAATCCACACTTAGCAATAAACATTTTTTTCATTATGCAAAGCACCAAAGATAAATGAGGAAAAAAAATATGTAATCTATGAAAAGAAATTGAGCAGAGAGGGGGGAAGAAACATGGAGGCATAAAAACAGATGACCTCAGGTGCAGAGAATGAACAGTGAGGCTGGTTAATGATGAGAAGTTTTGACAGGAAGTCCCACTGTGGTCTCTGAGCACAGATTCTTCCTTAAACTCCCTTTCAAACTCCCTGTGCAACCTTTACTCCACTAGCAAGTATCAGACACGGCCTAAAGCATGGGGACCACCCATGGAGGAACTCCAACTCGCTTCTCTAAATATCCTTTAACAAATGCTTTAAAAAAATGTTGTGGGAGGGCAGGTGTAAACCAACCAGTTTTAAATTGTACTATTACATTCATCACAAGACAGCAGAATTGACTTGGTGGCACTTACACTGATGCTTCACAGCGCTTCTCAATTGTATTTTGCCAAGCCCCCCCAAGAAATACAAAAAATTTCACTCCCCCTTACTCGACATGCTGACGATAAATAAGATTATTATCTATAAAAATTACATAAGTATACTGCAACCTGGAACCTGGAACCTGAAAACAAGAAAAAAACAAATCAACTTTCAACAACTGTTAATCATTTTTATCAGTATTTATGCGGGTTACATTTTAGTGTAAAACAGAAAAAAAAAGTAACTAAAGTACCTGAAATAAAAACAAAAAATGATGAAAATCTTTATTTTACTGCAATTACACTTCACATATCAAAAACAAAGCCTTTTCCCTGGGGTCACCTCAGGCCCGCCGCACTATTTGAGCAGCGCTGCACTAATAACTAATACAACATGAGAAAGTCTAGTAATGTTTTTGTGGGTTTCAATTGTTGTGCAGGATGAACATGGTACTTCAATAATATTCAAATTTAAGTAAGATTCGCCAGAGCCCATCCCCGATGTCTTCTGGCAGTGGGTGGGGTACACCTTGAACTCGTTGCTGGCCAATTGCAGAACACACAAAGGAGAAAAACCATTCACACTCACAGATATGCCGAATGGCAATTTAAAGTGTCTTATATACCTACCATGCATATACGTATTTTGGAATGTGAGAGGAAACAGGACGACCAGGAGAAAATCCATGACGGCAAGGGGAGAACATGCAAACTTCACACACGAAGACCAGATTCGGAAGGAAACCCCCCTTCGGACTGTGAGGCAAACATGCTCACCTGTCTTCCACCATATTGCCCGCTGCATTTTAATAGTAGCCCAGGTAAATGTGTGAAAACCGTATGACACCCTGAAGCAGTCACCAGTCAATCATAGGGAAACACATATAGACAACCATTCACACTTTGCGCTGTGTGTGTGGGGAGGGATCAGGCTAATGAACCACAACATTGTAGAGGTAGTATAGGTACTATACCATCAATGACTTAAAGGAAACCTAATGACCTAAAAAGCCTGTTCTATTCTGGGTAAAGGGCTGCGGAGTGTGTATGCGTCCCATGTCAGAGACATTTACTTGCTTGTCTGTTGACAGGAGAGTGAAAGCATCAGGAGTGCATTTCCTGCCACCGCCCACGCAGTGGTGCAGAGTGAGTGGCCAAGTCGCCCGGTGGCTGAGAGGACGGGACTTCATCTCCCATCCCTGCACTCATTCCCCTGACTCTGATGCTCAGTGACACGTTTAAAAAGAAGCAATATTGCGAAGGATACATCAATTAACCCAGATTCATGCAGCATGAATCATCCGGGAGAAAATATGTGTGCATTGATCTATGTGGCTTTGAGAATATTGCATATAAGAAAATGTGAAATCTAGCTCAGTGCATCTCAATTTCTGATGCAATATATGGCGTTTAAGAATAAATGAACATAAGTTTTTGACTATAATACAATGAAATCGGACACAATTGTATTTCAAAATCAAAAACATACTCTGAGAATCATTCAGTGTGCTGTGGGAAATTAGATTTAATCTGAGACAATTCTGTCCAACAGATAATGCACTTTTGTTCATATACTGTATCTATGCTGGTGACACATTCTGTGTGTGACTTTTTTTTGTATGGTCTGACATGCTAATCTTCGTTGAATTTTCATTTGAACTTGCTGCTCATTATTACATGCTCAGAAGAATATTAATGACTCGTAGGTATCTATTAGTAGTAAACAGTTTTTTTACGTCATCAAGTCCCACATCATCTGCCTTAACAGACAGCTGCAGAGTGTAGCTCTCATTGTGTATCATAAGCCAGTCCCCCTCTGCTGCAGCAGCCAATCACATTGCCCTTTTCCTGCTTTGTCAAAGTGGCTGACATCTTATCATATGTTGGAATACAGCCACTTTCCTACCTGTTACACACCACTAATGCTGGTGTCTTCAAACTTACGAGGCTTGCACCTGACACAAGCAGAATCCTCTATACAACCCTTAAGTAACTTTAGTTTTAATCACCTAGCTCTTGTAAAATTTACTCTGAATTTCTGAGTGAAAAAAAAATGTTTTTTAAGTAAATATCACCCCATTTTTTACAGTGTAGTGATTATGTAAAGAGAGCTTTCATTGTCTGAAAGCTACTTTAAGTATTAAACCTCACAGTCTAAACGTTTTTTTGCACTGGTCCATTTTAGAAAACTGAGCTGACTTTTGAAAGGGAGAAACGTAGATGAAAATTTAGATGAAAAGAAAATAATTATAGCCTTATCATACTTGAGCTGACCTTTACTAGATTCAAACACACATGACTCCCAATTTAGGGATATCGTCATATCGACCACCTCTTGCTAATTTTGCCCTTTGTTATAATGGCAAGTTGTTCAAAAGTATTGAAACAATGAAGAGTCTGACGTGCATTAGAATGTTTTTAGGTCAACTTAAGTTCGTTCACCTGTGAGGGTTCGAGTTCATTTTAGGTTCATATTAAAAATTGGACTCAAAACCAAAAATGCTTACCTTTCGGCGAGTCGCACACAATCAATCAGCAAACATTTAAAATGTAGAATAAATGTACGATACAAAATGTTGGTATACAAATAACTTTTTGGTAGTAGAGAACAATCGTTTGTTTTTTTGTTTACAAAATACTTTGCAAAATGTATCAATTTCGAAATAGAACTTCATGGTGTGTAATGTAGATGGCACGCCAGGTCATGCCCACAGCAAACACTGCAAGCGGCGTCAACATCACATGAGTGTGCAAACGTGGCACACAGAGGTTAGAGTGGCAACATTTTCTGTATGAATGAACGCTAAAAGGGAAAGGGAAAATGGGAGGTGAGGACCAATGGTAAAGTAGAAAAGTCAAATGATGATAAGGCAGCAAAGAGCAGTCAGGCGATGGGTGCTGCCAATGCGGGAAAAGCAGTAGGAAGCGTAAAAAAGCAGGGAGGAAAAAAAGGCCAGAGGAAGAGAGGAAAATCCTCCGGTCCATTCCCCTGAGTGTTTTTGGGGTTTGAGCCAAGCGTGAGATTTGCTGCCGGATGCTTTTTCAAGACAGTCTGCAGGCAGCGAGGAGGTCTACTCTGGATTAACTGGCTGATTTGTTGCCTAGCTTTGGACTAAGCACACAATCAGCCGTTTTCTTTAAATGTATACAGACTGATTAATGAAAAAATCCTTAACTCCATATTTTTGCGGTCTCGATACGTTTATCCATATCTTATCCACAACAACAATTCACCCATTGTCAGCCAAACTCCATTATGATGAGCGGACTAACTCAGGGACCTGTTTTACGCCCAATGCATTCTCATGACGTTTATATTCAAGCCAAACAACCATTTTTAAATGTGTGTTTGTCGTCATTTATTCAATCGACACACGGTAGCTGTTAATAATATTCACTGGACACAAATTCTTCTCGGACAGATGGATGGATGGATGGACAGACGGACATCATGCCCATCAAACAATTTATTCCCTAATTATCTGCAGGTGCAATGGCCTTTACACGTTGGTTCATAAACTATAATGTATGCTAATTTCAATAGAAATTGCAGATCAAATTGCAGTTCTACATCCATAATAACAGATCATTCCTAATATGATGAGGTCCCCAGAGACTCTGTGTCTGCTTTGTGTCAGCGTCTTCCGTTGTGTGTATATGTGATCAAGTTCCTCTATGTTAATGGATCTGCTGCCCCATTAGCACCATACCACCCTCCCACTGCTAAATCATTCATAAACTGTGGGGCCATTGCAGGATCAAAGTTTGTCCATTAAGAAAGCATTGAAAGACAAGTGAAGACAGCGTCTTTATGGGCGTATAGCCTGCAGCCCCGCTGTGATCCGACAATTAGAGGAGGCACTGAGGGCTTGCTTGCATGCTAGTATCCATGTACGATAGTCCATAGAGAGTGCTGAATAATTTGAGCTCGGTTATAATGTGCTGAGAATTGTGAGAATTGTGAAGGATGGATCGTATATTGGATTCGCATGGTTGAAAGGAGCTGGAGCTGGTCCAAGGTTGTATGGATGGTGGATAGATCAAACTTGCATTATATTTACAGGACATTATGCAGCTGGTATTAGCCAAGGATGGATTTACAATGGAGCTCTAAGTGCCAAATTCTGATTTAGTGTTGTTTTTTTATTCAAGGTGCAATACTCTGGTCCTAGAGAGCCACTATCCTGTATGTATTAAATGTCTCCCTTCTATAACACACCTGATCAAAATGACCAGGATCATTATCAGGCTTCTGCAGAGATTGCTGATGAGCTGATTATTTGATTCAGGTGTTATGTAGGAGAGAGAGATGTCAAAAAATGCAGGTATGCAGCTTTCTAGGAACGTGGCTGCCAACTCCCGCTCTAAAGTGAGCCAATATGAGATCACTGCTTTGAAATATATTGAACACGGGGAACAACCTGCATAACGACATGGCAAAAATGCAAGTAAACAATAATAAATGCTTTGCATACATTATTATTATTTATTTATTTTTTGACAAGGGCTGTCCTGGTTGACATGCGTCTACCACATCGCGAACAGTGCCTCTGGATTGTTAGAGCGCGGCGATGCTCCCCCTTTTAATGTTTTCAAAACTACAGAGGGATAACACTCCTCAGTCTCCCTGGTAAAATCTATTCAGGAGTGCTGGAGAGGAGGGTTCGTAGGGAAGTTGCACCTCAGATTCAGGAGGAGCAGTGGGGATTTTGTCGAAAGAACGAGATCCCGGATACAAGCATCCGAAATGAGTTTCTTACGCAAGATGTTTGGGCACTCTCTTGGAGATAGGGAAAGTCATTCGGGACCGGGGGGGACTCGAAGTAGAGCCGATGCCAATCCATATCGAGAGGAGCCGATTGAGGTGGCTTGGGCCTCTGGTTAGGATTCCTCCTGCATGCTCCCTAGTGAGGTGTTCTGAGTATGTCCCACCAGGAGGAGACTCCAGGGACGACCCAGGACACGCTGGAGACACAATGTCTCTCTGCTAGCCTGGGAACGCCTGGGGATCCTTCGGTGGAGCTGGATGCAGTGGCTGGGGAGAGGGAAATCTGAGCTTCTCAGCTGAAGCTGCTGTCCCCGAGACCCAACTTCGGATAAGGTCTACCGCCTTATCCAAAATAATGGGTGGTGTGTCGGTTTTCAACAATGATGTGCTCATTTTCAGATCCAGCCAAGAAGATTAATATTGATGAATCCCTAATCCTCAATTTTGCAAGCATCACTGGACAATTAATATGAGGCAACTTTTCGCAAAGTATTTTTTAGGCATAAAATAATTGCTGCCTGAACATATGTGATTTTTTTTTTAATATTTTGCAAAATATCACAGCATAGATGGAACTAGTCATCATTTTTCCTGTATGTACAATTAGAGTGCAGTTAAAATGCATAGGGTTTAATAATTTGAACAATTGTTTATGAGGATATGGTAACGAATTTTTCCCAATTAATGAAGTGGTGTTAATATGGAAAAAAATATGACTGATTACCAGTTCAGCATTCTTTAGTTCCTCTAATTTGTTGGCTCTCGGCCTCTACTGTTTCCAGTCCAGCGCCGCATCATGGCCCAAGAAAAGGGAAATCATTAAAAATGATGCCAGTAATGAAGAGCCCAAGAGGGCTGCAAAGCTGTCATTGTGGTTCAAATCAACGTGATTCAGAAGAAGTGGAAAAAAAACAAACAGTCATCATATTTGCTTGGCGCAGGGACATCCTGCTCTAGTGAACAGAGCGGGGTTTAGGGGGAAAATAAGTAACATCGGGGTATTCATGGAGCCACAGAATACCCGCCATCCCTCAGTGGACTAACCATCATGATGACACAAAATAAAAAGGAAATAGATTTGAATGCCTTACTGTGCGACACATACAGGCAGTGCAGTGCATTTGTTAGCGAGAAATCAATGACATCTATTGAAAGTTTAATTGTTACATGACGAACGTGTGAGGTAAGTCCTCTGGACTAAGCACGAGCTTGTCTTTTCCAAAATTACCCATTCATCATGTTTGACTTTGAGACTGATCACCTGAAATAGAGAGCACCTCATTTTGTCATATGCTAGCTCATAAGAGCTTTAACATTTTAGCACTGGGTCTGTATTAGGGGGAAGTCATTTACTTGAACAATTTGGAGAAATGTTTTACTTGTTTTAAAATCAGTTTCAAAAAATAAAATAAAGAAGTCACTGAATCATTAAAAAATATGTTAGTACAGTTTCTGCACTTTCTTGTTCGGGAAAAATTGTAGTGATTAATTAAAAACACAGTTGACAAATGAATCAATTCTTAAAACAATTGTTAGTTGCAACCTCAAATGTTAATGTCAGAACTTTAACTGCAAATCACATTGCGGAACTCTCAAAATTATTACTTTTTAAAAATATATTAAACTGGTTGAATTGATTGCTTTATTGAATAGCCATGAATACAGTCACAATATAATATAAATATAATATAAATTAACACGATATTTTTAATTAATAACCCAAATTATTTCACTGACCCCCTGCAGTCAGGCCATGGACCCCTGGAGATCCGCGGACCCCACTTTGAGAACTATTGTCCTAAGTGATTCAAGTTGTGATGTTTATCTTTAACAAAGTTGTTTAATTTTGTACTTTATCAATATCGTACATTGTTCTACGAAGCTACATTTATTGACAGAAGAATTTGAGGCAGAAGTTTTGCACTTTTATTCTAAGAGGGAGCTATGTGTCAAAGGGTAAAAACAGAACTTGTTTTGAATTATGAGTCCTTTTAAAAAAAAAAAAAAATCTAAATAAGAACAAATTGGAAACCCCCCATTTTTTTTTTTCAAATTGGAGACTTTATTTTTAACTTTACAAACAATTTGTATCAGGCGACCTGCAATTTTTTTCTGAGGGACAACTTTGACATCCATTTTGAGAGTCTTTTAGAGTGGAGGCCATTATTTCAGGAAAAACGGCGCATTTATGTGTGTGTGGCATGTGGTATAGTGGGTCAGCACATCACCCATTTCATATCCTCTCTCCTCACACTGCAGTCTATAAAAGTTAATGATCACGGTGAGCCGGGGATCGGAACGCACGCTCGGGCTTCACCTTGCATCGTCGCATTGCCTGTCCTTATTGCAGATGTGTGCACATCGTCACACTCTCACTATCGCACACACCACAATACAAATACATTTATGCACACTGGGAAGCGTTCAGGTTCACGAGTCAGAGAGGGGTTAGACGTTTCCTCTTTGTCTTCTCACAATTCACACACACACACTTCAATGGTGAGCCTTCTTATGTAACAGTGCTCCCAAACTTCCGCTGTGAGAGCCAGGGATGTGTGCGTGCATGTGTGTGTGATTCATTGGGCCACGAGGATCATTTCACTCATCACTAATCACTGGCAGAGGAGACGTCCCACACTTTTAATTCTCAACACTGCCCATAAAAAGAGGACAAAGGAGACATAAAACGACATAATGAGAACGAGTGGGAGTGGATGGTCAAACGCTTCAACACGGTAGACACACAGGCTGAGAGTTAAATAAACCTATATGCATAACTGTCTTCATAAGCAACCTTCCTTTGATTGCGAGGGATCCATTTGAGTCCCAAACGTGATTGGTAAAAATCTGCGTGCTGACTGACATTCTTTACTGCATCTTCGAAATCAGCGAGAACGTGATGACTCAACTAAATTTCCTATCCTGCATCTTTGAAATCAGCAAGAGCAGAATGACTCTAAAAGAAAATTTATATATGTTTGACAAACAATTTAACAGCAAAAGTTAGCCAGAGTGGTGGTGCAAAAATCACTCCGCCTGTGGTCGGTTTGCTTCCTGTAATCATAATTCCGTGGCGTAATCCAAAATTTGAAATATTCTGGCTACGTGGGCTTTACCCAACAAAGAATGGTGTTCCCAAGCGAAAATACACATATTACAACAAAAAACACTGAAACACTGCATGAGATGGCCATCTATATACACACACACACACATATACAGTCGGCCCCCGGTTTAAGAACACCCTCTTTTACGAACATTTCGACTTACGAGCGTGGACCACGGAGTTTTTTGTCCCCCACTTACGCACAAACCTTCCGTCTTACGAACAATCGACATGCCGGCCATTGTATTAATACATTTATTTTAGCTTTGCTACGTCAACTAATTCAGAAGTTGACACTCATCACGGCAACGTTGAACGCTATTGCACTTACAATGTCACAGTCACTGTCTCAGTCACGGTGTCAGTCACGGACTCAGTCACGGAGATGCTATTGGCCGGCGTCATGTCAATCACAGAAATGCTGATATGCTATTGGCCGAACGCCTTTATCTAGCTTGATGGCACAGCTGGTCGGGACGGAAGGAAGGAGAGAAAATGAGTGAAAAACGGAAGGAAGGAATGTTGTGAAGACTTTGCAAACTTTCTGTTAGACATGGCTTCTAAAATTGCAAGTGGCGGTAAAGGAAGAAGTAAGAGGATGATGACAATAGAAACCAAGCAGGAGATAATAAAAAAATACAAAGGAAGCGCACGCATAGTTAACCTTGCTCGTGAGTATGGACGTAACCGCTCGGCAATCTTCTAAGGGCAAGACTTTCCTTACCGGGGGACGGACCTTGATCGACAACAAAATTGAGAGGCTTCTTCTATTATGGATTAAAGCTCAACCCAGCTCAAGTCACGTC
>NC_142373.1:1343350-1368350 GCF_059441005.1 Hippichthys cyanospilos
TACATTTTTGGGGTAAATTAATTTTACAAAGTCAAAGAATGTACCTGAGTGAATGAACCTGAGTATATGCTGCAGGACCATCTACACTTTGAAAAAACTGTGACATTTAGTCCAAAAAAAAATACAGCATATTATTATTTATAGTAATATAGTGTTGAGCTACATTTGCATCAAGTAATGTGAGAATTGGTGTTATTGTATATTCATATGATAATACAATCATAATAAATTCCTATAATGATGGTTAGTGACAATTTATATTTCAAGTGATGACTGTGTAAGTATTTGAGAGAGGTTCACTTAGGATTACATGTAACCAATGTAAAATGACGTTGATTGCTTATCCACAGGCTCGTTCCGAGCCCACGTTAGTATATAATTTATGGTCTTTGTTGCATTTTTATACACTCATAGTATCTTGCGTTTGCAGACTCCTTCAAACAAATAAGTGCAAAAAATAAAGATTAACAATAAGTTGAAAAAGGACAGGAAGGGGAAAGTACAAGGGGCTCTAATTAAGAAACATCAGAGAAAGTGTTTTAAGTTTTTTTATTCATGTATAAAGCAAAAGGAAAACTGTTTTATTTGCTTTTCTCTTCCTCTCACTTGCACATCACATCAGTGTCGGCCAGTAATGTGACATCTGTTAGCGCTGCTGCATCTCCAGAGGGACTTCTCCACACAAAGCTCTTTCGCACTTCTTAGAATAACGAGATCCACTCTCTCCAATTTAACGTGTCTGCCTGTCTGCCTCAACGTCAGGGCTGTCATCCAAAGTCAATCTGTAAATCTTTTTTCATTTCCTCGGTCTCAATCAGTGCTTTGTTACAAAAAGAAAAATCAACTATTTCTGTTTATTAAGAGAAGATGAATATAAAATGCCTGGCAACTAAAACAATAATGCAAGGGCAGACATTAGGCCTTTATGGGTGGTTGCCCTGCCCGGCTACCTTGAACCAAGCAATACTGGTACTGTAAATACATTCATCCATTTTCTGTCTATATGTTCATCCATTTTCTAGAGTCACTTATCATCACTAGGTTCGCAGGCTTGCTGGTGCCTATCCCAGTCATCTTTTGGCACTAGGCGGGGGACACCCTGAACTGGTCCCAGCCAATTGCTGTCACATACATCCATGACTACATTTTTGGGATTATTTCATTCAGCACTAAAACCCTTCCCTATGCATTCTTCTGTGCAATCTGTTATTGTTGTGGAGTTTTGAAACAACTGAGAATGGAGTGCACTGGTTGGCTACAACCAGCAGAGACGCTGTTGATTCAGTGGAAACTAGTTTGCTGTCTAAAGAATGACGTGACATGACAACAATGGCGAGTAAAGCAACGGCAACACAGCATTCCACGACAACAGCTCCTCAGTGCAGCATTGTTCAGCTCAGTATGCTAAGCAATGAACAATTGATTCGATTTTTTTCACAAGAGACAATGCACCTACATTTAGTGGCGAATGTAATGAACAGGATAATGCAGAAGATGGGTTTTGCACCTTTGCAAATGTGTTCTGCAGTCAATGAAACTAAAGAAAGAACAAAGTTGCTCATCTTGTGAGTTGCATTCAGTCGTAGGGATGGACTGATTATGGGCCTGGCCCATTATCTACGCCAATATTTAGCATCTGAATCGGAATATTGACATTGGCCTTTTTTTTTTTTTTAAAATCAGACTGCTCATTATGAATTTATTTAAAATGTGTTTAATTCAGCAATCTGTTTATTTGACATTTTAGTTAACTATCAGATTCTGTTGATTCTGGGAACATTCTGCACTTTTTGTTTCGCCTCAAACTAGTTTGAAAACAGGCAATTGCCTCATAATATCAACTGAAGTCATGTAATATCTCATGATTTTCCAGTTTGAGCAAGAGGATCAAGCATTTTTTCATTTGATATATCCCTCACAACTGGCAGCTTCAGCATTAGAACTGCCACTTAGAACAACATCGGACTCGGATGGATGATAGAAGCCATAATCAGTTTGTAAAAGATTTTCAAAGATTTTGCTCAAACTGTTATTTTGGAAAAGATCACAGATTATGCTCAGTACCCATTTGAACTAGGCGGCTCAAACTTTGGATTTTTTCATTTGACATACAGCACAATTAGAATAAATATCAAGCAAATTCAAGAGGTGTCAGGAGGAAGATTTAGGGGATTGGTGTAAATTTACATGGAACAACCTTAAGCAGATCAAATTATTGTTTTGAGACCAAAATCACAATCTCAGACAATGTGACTTTTTTTTTTTTTTTTTTTAAGGGGTCTTATCTTCCAACCTCACTAAGCATCATTCGACTGTAGCCAGGTCACACCAACAAGCGCTGAACTGGTTAAAAAAAGTGTCTAATGTCTAAACCACACAACCAACCACACACTTAATTTTCCATCTGCTTGGCAATGATAGGCGCTAAGAGAGCTTGCCCCATGGACTTCAGATATATAGGATCATATAAAAATCTGTGCATAGCTGCAGCGATGAGCTGGGTGATGCAGATCCTCCCCTTCATGGTGGCTAACTACCCTATTGACAAGTGGTGCTTTCTACAAAAATTTATGCACATGATATTAAGGTTAACAACCGCAGCATAACTAAAAAGAAAATATCGGTTTTCACAAAGGAAAACCATCCAGCATGCACATACAGCCACGAAAACCCCACTTTGCTTGGTGCAGGTATGAAAATCACTTGCAACACAGGATGAGCTCCTAATCCTTGCCTGACAAATAACACAGCGCAAAATAACCTTACAGGAACCTTACTGGAGGAGTCAATTTCTCCACTTACACTTGTGTATAAGGGATTTCCTGTGCAAGTTGGCATTGATCCACATGTCAGTGAAAGTGTCTCAGCAGCCAATCAGCTCTGCACACTGAATACACCAAATCTATGCCCCGCAGTCAATTGTCTGCCAGCGTAGCCTGACAAGAACCCAATGCTCCAAGGGTGACACAGAGCAAAGCCTCCCTCTCCTCCATAATCAGCTCCTCTACTAGCAAAGACCCGAGATCCAAAAGTGCGATTGCATTCGCGGGTACCATATTTCAGCTGTTAATTTAAACGCATTGAAAAGTCAACTTGTGATCCTTGAAGCCAAATGAGAGCTCTGACCTTTTTACCTGGCCATTATCCCACTGATGTCCATCTGAGTACCTCATGTATGCTGAGTAACCAATCAGCTAGTGTGAGGTTCAAGTTCAAGGCAGTAATGATGAGATGACCCTCTTGACGCTGACGCTTGCCCAAGAGTGACTTCTAAAGTAATCCATACCACGGTGAGAGATTGGCGAGGCTCACAGCCACGTCTGTTACAGTCATCTGCTGACCAGACAGCACATGAGCACAATGAGCTTGTTTTATTGCATGATTAGTTTCTCATTTGTCTCTGTTATGTCAGGCTTTGTCACTGTTACCATGCAGCTTTTTACCAGGAACACATGTGGTTGGTCAAGATCAAAATACAAAAAGATCAAAACGCCAGTTGGCAAGTAGACACAGTGAATATTCTGGGATGTTTTCTAAGTACACATAAAAAAGGATGCTTTGAAATAGCACACAAAGTGTTACCAGCTGTAAATGAGGAAATATATTGTGATGGTTCACATTTGTTCTCCAAACGTGGTAGTTAAATTACAAATTAAAATTGGTGTCTAAATTGTCTTCTGGGGGTGCCCACAAAGACTTGGGATTGTCAAGATACACCCATCTTCCATATTCTCTAGCTGCTTATCCCCACAAGGGTCGCAGGCTTGCTGGTGCCAATCTCAGGTGGGGGACAACCTGAATTGGTTGCCAGCCAATTGCAGGGCACACAGAGACGAATAACCATTCGCGCACCCAATCACACCAAAGGACAATTTAGTGTGTCCAATACACTTGTCATGCATGTTTTTGGAATGTGGGAGGAAGCTGGAGTGCTCGGAGAGAAACCACGCGGGCTCAGGCAGAACACAAAAATAACCCAGGAAGGGTTGTTATCAAGACAATATAACTATTCTTTGTATTTCAGCATGATTAACATTCGTGTCAATTTAAATAATCAAGTAGATGTGGTGCTGTTGCTTCAACTATGACATGAATAATGATGGCGGTTCATAGAGATTCCACTATCCCATTAAAAATATTTATTTATATCCTTCAAGGCCCAGCCATAAATAAAATAGCCTATACAATGGTACCTCTACTTACGAAGGTCTCCCGTTATGAAAAATTCAGGTTACAAAACATCTCTTTGGAAAAATATTGTCTCTAGTAATGAAAAAAAATTCAGGAGACGAAAGGTGAAAATAGTTGGTGTATAATAATGAGACACGAGACACCAGCGCTCGCTCAAATAAGACTGTAATGTAATCATTCGCAACTGAAACTTTGGAGCTTTTAACTATGCAACAATGCTGAGTTCTCACTCTAAACCCCCCTGAAGTGTTATTTTCCTTCATTAACGCATTTCTAATCATTCCTATCTTATATCTGTGCTCTCACACTGGCCCCACTCGATCAGGTAAATATGACATGAAAAGCTTATGATGACGGAACAACCTGCCTCAGTACATTAGACAGGCCTCCTCCCTGCCTGTTTTTAAATCCCTTGTCAAAACCTACCTCTTCTCCTTGGCGTTTAACCCTGAGTAAGACAGTGGACTTTTTACGTTTGTTTTATTTTATTCCTTTATTCTTTTAAATCTATCATTTTTATTCGCTATTTTATTCTTTTTATCCTTCATTTTATTCTATTTTTGACCCTTACTCATTTGTCTTATCAGATTTAGCCTTTTATGTCCTTGAGCTGTTATGTCTGTTTTTACGACGTTTTTATTTCTCTGTACAGCACTTTGGTCAGCTGTGGTTGTTTTAAAGTGCTTAACAAATACAGTTGGATTGGATTGGATTGGACAGAAGAGTAAATGCATGTCGGCATTATCCACGTGTTTTAGCTTCATTTTGGTTCCGGAGTTTAGAAGGAGATATTTTGTACAAAGTTGTCCAAGTAAACAGCAATGGTTAATTTATTAGTTACTATATCTAACTGGAGAAAATGGTGTTTGGGAGCACACAACTGGGCTATCAATGTTGGTTACCCACAGGCGGAACTAACGTTATGACAACATGGTTCCCACGGGGACAGATTTGAGAGGGAACGTGTGTCAGTGAGTGTGATTTGTAGACAATGTTTTGCATTTTAATGTCAGCAAAACACCTGTTTTGGGCTTCTTCATTCGCTCTGTGATGCTTGTGAGGATAAGCGGTCAAGATGGATGTTTTGTGGCCGGCAGCGTTGAACGACATCATAAAGGAGGCGTGGCAGCAACACGGTGATAAGTATGGCCCGCCAACAAGACATTTTACTTCCTAGTTAGAAATGTCAGTACCATAAAACTCGTATTTAATAATAAATTAAATCACCAATGTGCCAAATGTAATCTATATGTGTAATTCATCTGTGTAACTGTGTAAAGTGTAAAAATATCATGATCCAGATCTTTAAGTTCTTTTCAGCATTTCTGTAAACTCTCAGGCTACACAGTATGTATCACAGTACGGTAGTTGACTATTATGAAATCATAAAAAACGAAAGAAAACAAGGGTGGTATTTTCTCACAAGGACGGCTCTGAGGCACAGTCAATAGCACGTCCGCCTCACAGTTAAAGGGACCTTAGTTCAAATCCACTTCACGTCGGCCTTCCGGTGTGGAGTTTGCATGTTCTCCCCAAGCCCACGTGGGTTCTCTCCGGGCACTCCGGCTTCCTCCCACACTCCAAAAAACATGCATGGCAGGTGAATTGGCCATGATAAATTCTCCTTAGGTGTGTATGAATGATTGTTCGTCTCTGTGCCATGCGATTGTCTGACAACAAGTAAATTTGCTTTGTTCAGGGTGTCCCCCGCCTACTGCCTGAAGCCAGGTAGGATTGGCACCAGCAAGCCTGCGACCCTCGTGAGGGTAAGCGGCTCTAGAAGACGGATTGGTGGATTTTCTCCCAATCTATTTGTCGGAACACCTAAAAAACAAAAAGGTTCGCTTTGTGAGAGAAGCTGCCATCTGTCGTGTTTCTTTGCTTTGTCTCCTAAAATGTCGCTCACGTGGAACAGATTATCAGCCTTTGTTTTGCTTTCTATGTTGTTATTTGATATTTGTGCATCAACTGTCAGATTCAAATGGTCTTATCTAGTGTAGCATTAACAAAGTGGCACTAGTAAGAAAAATCTCCTAATTAGGGACAGTCATGTGACCTTTGCACAACTTTTATGAGCATCTCAGGTTGTCGTGTGATGCCTCACTGCTAGTGTGCTTATGTGTCTTAATCCTCATCGCTGGCTCGGGCCAGCGCAAAAGCTAAGATTAGCCCACATACACACAGCCTGCATGCACTGCTACAAACTCAGAGATCACACACACATACACACGCACGCACACATTCAGGTCTTTGCACAGCGAGTACACATAAGTTGCATTGGTGCCGAGTGAAACTGAGACATCCCATGGTGTCGTCTCTAAGTGGGGGATGACTTGCAGCATCTTGAACATGCTGCGCCACACAACCATGAGGAGAGCATTTATTCCGTGTTCTTCAACGAGTGCTTATTACATTCAACTTTGCTAGGCCCACTATTTCTCACTGTCACACTTGAGCTAAAAAGAAAACCTGATCTTTTTTTTTTTTTTCCTCGCTTAGGACCCAATTTGTCTTTACTTTTAAAGCCATGAATGGAGCTGCTTGCAAAGTCTATGCCGATTGTGAAAACTGGAGCATCAGGGAGTCAAATATGTTGGGCAATATCTAGCATAATATAACATGACATCCATGGGAGAACATTGGAAATGAAATTTATTATTTACCCTATACTGGACTACACAGAGCAGTTTATTTACCCAATTCAGTGCGGTGTGGCCTCTATTATGAGCAAGGTCAGTATTTGTACGCATAATTAGGACTGTGCAACTTCCAATAAAAGACAATCCGAAATACTGTACTGTAGTAGTGCCATATAAGGACAGCTCAATTTTAAAGTGGAAAGAATTCAGCAGGATTACAATTATGATTCATTCTGGCGAGCCTCAGTTGAAGAGTGTAAAATACAACTTCTATAAAATTGCATTAAAGCTGGGTTAGTTAAAGAAACTCGTAACTACCATTTTTTTCCCACAGAGGGGAAGGAGGTGGGGATTTAGGCTATGGTGTAGATGGCAATGAAACTTGGCAATGAATTAGGGCACGGTGTTCATTATAAACTGAGGCCACTGTGTGAAATGCAGCACATTACATGTTTTTGTAGTAAATTAACACACTACAGGTGCAGTATGATTCATTAAGGCCTATAAGTATCAGGTAGTAAGAAACTGGTATAATTCTTACGACAATTTAATAGTCAAAAATGTTTTTTTTTTTTCATTTGTTATTTTAATCATTATTATGGAATAAAAGTAACTCAATAATGTCTTGGAGGGGAAGATAGATTCACCATTCAATAAGTATTATAAAATTAGTCCCATGCTTGAATTTATACAGGAAGTCTGACGTTTTGTTTCGATGTTGCTATTTGGATGAATTCCAGGGCTGATACTTTGACAAAAACCAAATTATGGAATTGAGGGTCAATTACAATTTTTTTGCCTATATGCCTCCTGTATGTGTATTTTCCATGCAGTACAAACTTCTTTCTACATTTTTCAATATTTAAATTTATTTTGTGTACACCATCTAATGGGCAGAGCGCGGTACCAAAGTTCATGAGCATTTTGAAGATTTGTCATGATGAAGTAGGTGTGTACTTGCAGTTTTAACAGTGTTTCCATTGGCAAGAATAGTGTTTTTTAGTAGCCTTACTGAAATGTTTGAGCCGCAATTGGTCTACGGTCTATGTCAGGAGAAACTGTTAACTTATTTTGAATCAATATTTGTGTTCTCCCATAATCTTTATTAGGTGCTTCAGGCACGATCCGAGACCAAAAAGACAGCTTTGCATTAAAATTAATGTTGGATGGCAGCGTGTTGCTCCGGGCGCTGAGACATTAACATCTAGGCGAAGCAACAGATACTTTCATTTCAAGCACTATCGCACACACGTGCATCTTTAAAAAAGTGTTGTTAATTCTGTTATTATAAATATCTGATCACAAGCTTGATTGCGGGCCACTGAGCACCGCAACGCTCGGCCGATGATGTCATGCTGCAGTGCAAAAGTTGAGCTAGGGTGCTCGCAACGCCACTTCGACTGCAAATTAATGAGGCTGCACTCGTGTAGCAAGGCTTCAATCAATCTGAACCCTGCCTGATATTGCCTATAGGGATATGAATAAAACATTGTGGCAGAAGGCGGGAAAGGAAACTCAGCAGAGCAACCGGCTCTTGTATACCTTTGGCATGTCCAGTTTTACGTTGTAGGTTCACTTTTTATCTTGTAAATATCACTGTGGGTGTAAACAAGCATTGCCGCTTTCAGGATGACAAATGACACTTCAAAACATTTGAGAGGAGACCACCCCCATTTATTCCAACCTCAATAATATGTGAAGAAAAGAAGCAACCAGCCACTAAACTGCAGAGATGAATGCTTTGCTCCCAAGCCTTTATTATGTGTTACGTTAGCTTATTATTATTAGTAGTAGTAATAGTGTTATTATTAAGGCAAGAAAACAAGATACCAAAACAACGGAACATGCTAACATTTTATTAGAAGTAATGCACAGAATTTCATTGGATTGTGCAGGTCTCTCTAATGTTGTGATCAGTAATTGTGATGCATGCATGAGAGCATGTGTGGCTGTATCCCAACAGAATTCAAATAGCATAACACAAGTAAGCCTTGTGGATACAACTAAACAGGTTGCATCAACAAAGTCTTTGAACTCGCAGCAGGTGTGCTTGAGACCCAAGCAAATTTCTTTATTCATTTACCAAACATGCACAACCCCAAGCGTGCAGGCACACACTCGCATGCACGCACACACACACATACACGCACGAACACAGATGGCAACGAGGTCAGCTTTTGGGCCGCCATATGTGTTGTGTGTACATATGGTGCATTAGTGTCGCAGTGAGTTTATAGCATGCTGTTTGTTGGCCAAGCACAATGTTTAAATGGATTGTGTTTCTTAAAATTTAAGTACCAGGCAATGAAATAAGGCATGCTGGCTTAATGAGTCTGAGAAGTGTTATTGTGGTAATGTGCAAATCAGGTTTGGAGAGCATTATCGTTGCATGCCTGGTTTATGTTTAATCACGTGGCAGAGAATGATTGAGGTGAAAAAAGGAACTCATCCTTGTGTGATCATACTGTCGCAGTACTTTCTTCTAATAGTGACTCTTTTGCGGTGGTTGGGGAGCAGCTAGCTTTGTTCCATTTTTAATACCATCACATCATAGTTTTACCAACATTAACACACATTTAATTGGTGTTCAAGAATGCTCTTGTATTCTTCAGTTCATTCAGTGAAAGCGCAAATGACATACACTAAGTAACCGCCAGTCAATTACGTTATCATTGTACGATACGGACGTCTCTAGCCTTAGCACTAGCTGCTAACTACACGGCGCATTCAAACAAAGTATGACATTTGAAACTCAGACAGAAAATAATAAATTATTAATAAATGCAAATATCTAAACAGTGTGGTTTTTATATCATCTAATAATAGCTATCAAGAAAGATGATGGGGGAGAAATTAAATTGATGTTTTACTTAATGACAGGAAATGGCCCATCAAGTCATTTAGATTTACAATACCTAATCTAATAAGGCTTCCATCTTCCATTTTAGTGGTTGGTATGTCAATGAACAATTGTGATTTATGTAAATGACCTTTGTTGCGAGTGTGGTTTCTATGTTTGCTGCACCAATACCATAATATTGCCTCTGCTTTTATTTCGAAGGATATAAGAAAAGGAAGTACCACAATTCATCAGCTTGTGACGTGACTAACTGAAGTACTTTCAGAAATGTGCCACAGTGAAACCCAGCGAAAACCTAAGCTTATAAGATATAATAGTAAATAGTCTAGCACCTGGTTGAGGGTTGTGTTTGATTTGCAGCTTCGTAAAACTGCACTGTTTTACTGCACAAAAAGGGTACAAGATATGAAGTTTAAGGTCAATCATTTAGGGTATTTGGTTTCATTTTGTTCAAAGGATATCAATTGTATTTTTCGTTTATTTGTATTAGCACTTGCGGTGTTCATACAAGGATGGCAAAATAAAATTTCTGAACCATTAGTTGGAGAGACCACCTTAATTTGAACTGAGAATGCTACAGTGCACATTCTGTTTTTGTGGAGAAAGACGCTTTACTTACAATTCAAAATATTCAAAAAACGTAAAAAATGTCTTCAATTGTCATTGTATCTTGCAAACTGGAGTAGATCATGGCGATTCTTTGCACAGCTGGAGAATAATGCAGAATTCATCTTCAATCAAACAATTTCTAATCCAAAATCAATTTGTATCAAAAATTGATTCTGAATTGAATTATAGACCCAAAAATGAGAATCGAATCGAACAGTGAGATGCACACAACGTCTCGACAAATAGGTTCTCCAAGCTATTACTGTATAAGTTGGATTTCATACAGTCAGCAAAACCAGAAATGCATTTCAATGCAGTTTTTCTTGACAGACCATACAATGCTGGTATTGGAACAAAACCTTCAAAATCACTTTTTTTTTTTTTTAACAATTTATACTATTCGTCAGCACACGTGCCGGTGTTGTTTTTACAAATGAGTGAGCAATCAAAAGTCAAGAAAAATACTCATTCAAGAAGCAATTCTAATGTTTGAACAAACTTTCGATTTTCGGGGTCTCTTGAAGTGATGCTTTTGGAGGGATGAGGATTCTACACAATGCTAGCGATATTGAGCACCACAGCTATGTTTTAAAGAGTTTAACTGAGAAGGTCTTTGGGTAGTTACTACAAATATTAGTTAACCTGAAAGGTAACAGACTGGCAAAAGTTACTCCGGAATTTTGGATTAAACTGACAAACCCAGGCACACCAGATGCCCTCTGTAACATCTCTGATGCTACCTCAAAAAGTGGAAAGCTCCTGACTGACATTGCCCCTCTTGCATATTAAGGACCCCGACTAAGTCAGGTAAAAGCTGACGTTGGGCTAAAAGCCACTGTGGTATAGTATTAAATTAGCAGTGCCAGATGCATTGCAGTCTGCTGATTAGTGGACAGAAAGGAATGTGAAAAAGACAAATGTGCCTCCTCATTGCCATCCTCCAGACACCCACAGTTGAAAAACAATCCGGATCGTTCTTAACCTCTCTGTAGAGAACTATGGTGAGCGGAACTAGCCGCTCGATGGAACTGATTACAAAGTTGTTGTTGCGCCAATGAATCAACAGTACTGACAACAGCAGCCCAACAAACATGTATAAGACATTTTGTATTTATGTGTGAGTACTGACACACACAGAAAACTCTCTGACTCCTTTGTGTCACTCCCACTCTTGTCCTTGTGCAAGCGCCTCTGTTCATTTGTTTCTCTCTCTGAGCTGTCAGTGGCATAAATGCAGCTGTTGATTCTCTGACGTTTGCTCTGACAAAAGAAGATCTTTCGGAAGAAAGGAAGGATGGAGGACTGTCACTTTGTATTCCCTTGGCAGATTATGAAGGAGTGACTTTTGGCATTTGTTATGTGTCTGGAAACTGTTGGGTCCCCTGGACTCACAATACTAAAAAGCTATGGGTCCCAAAAGGAATGTTTGGAGTCCCAAAAATCATTTAGTAAAAAGGACACAGTAAGTCTAAGGTTCAAACTGCATTTACGAAATGTGTGCAAAAGCCAACGACAGATATTAACAAATGTAACGGTAAATTTAAAACACTAGAATGTACTTACATGTACAATCCGTCATTAACTTCTTAATATTGCACCCACTGATATACTGTAGCTTAGCCCATTTTGGTAGAAAAGTCCGCCTTTTACTTTGAGTGTTTGTTTACTTTCAACATGTCCGATTTGTTCCTCTTCTCGACTTCCGAAGCATATTGTTTCTTCTTTACTTACTTGCTCATTGTTACCTGATTGTGGATTATTTGACTTGCCACTGATACTTAAAACAAATTGCAGAGTTTACGTTGTTTCGGTCTTAAAGATAGCACCTTTTTAGAAGACACAGTCGCATGACGCGTCTACGCTGAAATATTTTCCATTTTTCAAGTTTGCTATTGCAACCTCTATAAGAGGTAAATCCCAGTCACACAGCCTAAATGCCATTTTCTATTGAAACAGCACAGAGACAGAATGTGGGGTGGGGGTTATTATCAGAGCTACGCCAGTGATACCAGTTTAATTTTAAAGTGTCTGAATGATTCTGTAATATTAAATTTAGCTTCACAAGAGTAAAAATGATTTCTGTGGTCTATCAAAGCATTCCGATTCATTTTTATCCATCTGTCCACCCACCCGACAATCTACCTGAACTGCCTGCGTTAAAATAAAACATTCAGCCTTACTTTGGAAAACAACATTCTTGCCTGTTTTCATAGTTCATTTTCTTGTGCATTTTCGACACCTTCCATCAGAAAAAAAACATCCTGTTTCTGTCAGTCCATCCTTCTATCCATCATCTGAACAACCTGTGTAAAATCAAAATAAAACATTTGCTCTTACATTGGAAAACAACATTTATAGTTACAGACCTAATCAGAGCCTGAATCATAATTCATTTTCTTGTGCATTTTCCACACTATCGATCTGAAATAACGTTCTTGAAATTAAAACATTTCTAAAACTCCAATTCAGCACTTAATTAGCAATATAAATGAACAATGAATGAATCATTTATTAAAATAATTTAGTTGCAGTCTTTTATATAATATAAAATATAAAAAATATATTTACACATATTTACAAAACCATTACTTTTGAGGAGTCCCCCCAAAAATGTTTGCTCAATCATTAGTATTGCAAAATAAAGAAATACATACAGTAAATGAAATAAGTAAAGTTAGATGGGTCATGTAAAGGAAGACTTGAAAACCCCTTTTTGAAGACTCAATTACCCTCTTAAGTTTCTTTTAAATGCACCCCTTAAATAAGCAAAAGCTACTGGATCATTTAGCAAGGATTAAATTAAGAAAGTTTTTCTTAACTTTATCTTACACTACATGCGTGCGTGTGTGTGTGTGTGTGTGTGTGTGTGTGTGTATGTCTGTCTGTCTGTGTTGTGACTACACATTGTGTGACATCCGGGCAGCTTGAATTTAGGACACTTTGGTTTTTCCTGTCCAGCTCACCTCCACAAGCCTAGTGCGCTTGTGCCGCTCACCATGTGGCACATGCCAGCCATCTGTCTGACAGTATGTCAACATAGCCATAATGTGGCCATGCAAAATGTGGCTGCACACCCACACTTCCCCTTCATACAAACCCATCAATGTATTCTCTGCCTTCTTATCTTTCACCTGCTTTGTGTTCATTCACATCACATCATTATTTGTAGGGTGTTGTTAAAGGCAGCTGCACATTACCAAACATCCAATCAGCAGACAGACACCAACTTGCAACCTGACACGCAGACACAGACTGTACATATCGTTAAAATTAATGATTTAGATATCTCGTTGCTGTCCTTGTAACCGAGGTTGCAACACACCAAAACAAACTAGCTTGCGACTATGGCACGGTTTTTCTCACTTCTCCTACACTGACTACCAACTAAAGGCTGTAGACTAAAGCATTTTGATCATAACATGTACTATTGTCTACTAATTCGGATTTTCGAATTGGTTTGTACCCTCTTGCAGGATTTCAGAAGTACAGTGGTAATATTTTTTAAAATGACTTTTTTTATTGCTGTGTTTTGAAGAATTTGAACTATTCTGATGTCTTGTCCTTTCTTCTGCATCCAATTAAAATCAAATGTTTTGCTGATCAATATTTTTTTATTCTCGAACCAGTCTTACAGATTCTTCAACAATATATTAACTAGTAATGAACCGAATGGGTGTTTCAAGACCGATACTGATTATTATTAGTAGAGGAGGCGGAGACCCGATGTTTGGAGCCGATATTCATTTGTGGTAAATGTGTAAAAATTGCAGTAGAAAATAACAAAAATAATAAAATGATGCAAACACTGAACTTCATTGTAATGCCTAAACTATGTTTATTGAATCACACAAATAGCAAATTATAACTCAAACCCGGAAACAGAAATGCGTCATCGACAAAACCGGAAGCACTTCTATCGACAAAACAACGAAAATATATCATAATATCGATACTCATGAAAAGTACGGCATTCCTGCCTGATAAATTAGCGAGGATGCCGTCAGATAACATTCCATTCGATTAGCGCGGCTATCTACAAACCCAGAAACGGAAATGCATCATCGGAAAACCCGGAGGTACTTCTATCGGGAAAACCTTTCCTTTACACAAAGAAAACAATAATCATCCATCATTTCACAATATAGAAACTATTTTCTTGGCATTATTTGAAAAAAAAAAACATCCCATTGAATCAGTCTTAAAGGCAACACATTTCCATTGATTTCTTCATGTCTAAAAAATAAAATAAATAAATAATAATGATTTTTAAAAAAGCCATATGTAAAATTTCCAAATATCTCTGACAATCGACCAGGCTGATCGGTCGATCACTAATGTTAACGTATGCGCACATGAAGGTTGAACTTCTATTTCAATAATATTGTTTTGGTTTTGTTTGCTTTTGCATATGAGATGGGATGTGTATAATTTGATTAATTAATAATAGACTGTTTGGGGGGAATCTTCATTAGAAAAATGTGCCCTCTGTAAAAAAAAAAAAAAAAAAAAAAAAAAAAAAAATCACACATATGATATTGGCAAAGCTCACTCATATACAGAACCCGACAAACAAAGTAGTAGAACGCCTAACTTGGTATGGATAATAAATACAATACTACTACAATGTATTGATACTGTTTTTAATGTTTTTAATGTTAACTCATTGTCTATATCAGGTTAAAATGACTTCTGATATTACTTACATTGCTCCTTAGTGGAAATCAGTGTTTTTTTTAGTGGTAGTCTCTATGACTATAAAAAAAATAAACTAAACATACCAATACTCTTTATTCCCAAGCCTTTATTTAACACAGAAGCCTTTTAAATACCAAACCTAAAAGTATCGAAATATTTTGCCAATGATAATAAGATTAACGTGACATTATAATAATAATAATAAAAGAAAATTATCCACAGTATGTTGACATTTATGAAACAATATTCAATCAAACTTAAATCATTCCGCCGGTAAATGTCTGTCGGAACTATATGACCAGAAAACTGAGTAAGTAACAAAATCAAAAACAAAGTACTAAAACCTTGGTGGTTTCTAGTTTCTAGTGCTCTCAGTCATATTATGTTACCGATATTTTGTCCCTTACTTACCCTTACTAATAGTAAATGTCAGTCATAGTCAATACCTTAATCTCAAATAAAGTTAGCGAACGCACAAATCAATAGAGTTGTTTTGCCAGGCGAGCGAGAGATTATGTGATTAGTGTTTATCATTGGTATGTGATCTGGTACAATATCCCTTTCAGAAGAATATAGCACTGTTACTCAGCTATGTTCTTTGCAATATACCAATTGTCATATACTTTATAGTACATGCAGCGGATACATAGGGAATTGTGAACAGCCTCCGGATGATGTCTAAATTGGTGCAAAACCTGAAAAAGATCTTGAACATTCATTATATGAACAAAAAGGAAAAAAAAAAAAGAATCTAGCTTCTGGGCAGTCTTTGGACTTTGATGTTGTCACAATAATCCATTTCCAAAAACATAACAGGAAAACAAGACTAAATGTACAGAGATTGTGTTCTCCCGGACCAAATATCAAAGATCACCTGATGTACACAACATAATTGACGTCATCTAGCAATTTTGTTTTGTTTTTGGGGTCTAACTGAACCCCCACCCCTTACAGCACAATGGGTGTTTTCAAAAAAGCGATTATCTGCCCACATGATAACACGGCCCGAAGGGGTTTACAAGCATAATCTTAATGCCGCCGATTGGATATAAGTCCTTCTCAAATGAATTGATGGAAAGCTCATAGACAGACAACAAAATCCCCCAAATGCCAAAATAACACCACTTTTGTACGTTAATTTCTCGTTAAGATGACTGGATCAGGGGGTGGTAAGGAACTCTCCGTTTTTCAAAGTAAAAACACCCAACCCCCACTCCAAACATTCCAGAGACTTCTGGACACCACAAGAACTGGGGACATGTTCTCATGAAACCTGTGCAATTTTCACTAGTGACGTTGTGAAGGTGTTTAATGTTAGTGTACAGTTCTTCAATTTAGCTACAGTAGATTATGCAGTTCTAA
This sequence comes from Hippichthys cyanospilos, assembly GCF_059441005.1. Classification (NCBI taxonomy): domain Eukaryota; kingdom Metazoa; phylum Chordata; class Actinopteri; order Syngnathiformes; family Syngnathidae; genus Hippichthys; species Hippichthys cyanospilos. The sequence goes on from NC_142373.1 coordinate 1,359,707, forward strand.
TATTAGAAGAGCCACACGTTTGAATTCAAACGTAATGCGTTATTTTCTTTCAGAATCATATGTGGTTGGTTGGATTGATTGAATATTTGCATTGTTAAGGGTTATTACTGTATATGGAAAGTAGGGCGACTTGGTGAAAGAGTGGTTAGCACGTCCGCCTCACAGTTTTGAAACCCAAGTTCATATCCAGCTTGGTCCTGCCTTGCTGAGTTTGCATGTTTTCCCCGAGCCTGTGTGGGTTCTCTTTGGGCACTCCGGCTTCCTCCCACATTTCAAAACCATGCATGGCAGGTGTATTAGACACTCTAATTTGTCCATAGGTGTGATTGGGTGCGTGAATGGTTGTTTGTCACTGTGTTACCTGCGACTGCTAGGTAACCAGTCCAAGGTGTCCCCCACTTAAATGCCAGAAGACTGCTGGGATAGGCACTAGCAAGCCCACGACCTGCGTGATGACAAGGACCTACAGATAATTGACGGATTGATGGATCAAAAGAAAAGTATCATTTTATGATAGCTTATTAAGTGTGGGATTTGGAGATGACTAATACCATCTATTTTTTTTACTCAAAGAACAAATAAACCATTCCCATTGGCATTGTTGGGAGTGGCCATGGATTTCAACAGCAGATACGAGGTCATATGTCCCCTTTGTTCTCATTTCCTGGGCTCGCTTTTGTTCTTCTCTTTTCTTGGCCTCTCATAACCTTTAGTTTCTTGGGTTCTTCACACCGGCTAGCCACCTCCTGGCTGCTGAGACTTTCTTGCTTCCTGCTCTCTTCATAACCAGCTCGATGCTAGACGTCCTGAGTATCCAATTTTTCTCTTTCTCTACTTTTGCCCCAAAATTGCTTTTCTTGTTTTTGATTGCATGTCATGCACTCCAGGTTTTGCGAGCCATCGTTAAGCACAACAGGTTGGCGGCAATTGCGCCCGTGTCAGGGCTGTGCCATGTACGCTCCACAAAATCTTTCACAAGTGCACCTCTGAATGCCACCGCAAACTAGTACATTTTTAAAACAATTATTTATTAATTTATTATTTTACGTTGGTCCATCCAATTAAGTTTTCATTTGAAGCTACCCCTTTACCCGTACGTAGTATCTTTGTGATGTACCTTTAAACTGAATTACAGTAGTTAAAAAAATAAATAGATACCGGATGTATTCAGTACATCACTAATTACTTCGTTTAAGATACTCATTTTACTGTCCAAATGACCAAAAACAAAACAAGAACACAGTAAAAATGTCAATAACGTTTGGGCGCCAGTGAGATTATGAATTCTATTCTATTCTGTTCTCTGTTCATATTTATTTAATATGAAAAAAATAAGAGCAGCACCTCCAATTTTGTTGTATGCTTGCCATGCAATGACAAAGATATTCTATTCTTTTCTACATGCACTTTTCACGTGGCACATATTTGACTTGGTTGTGTTTGCATTCATGTAGCACACGAGAGAACCAATGTGCAAAGAAGTAAGCAATAATAGTAAGCAATAATACACAAACATTACAAATATTAAATGTTACGGGGCATTCAGTTACCCTGAGCCCCACCTTTGATTTAAATAACAGTAACCTCTGCATTACTCTGCTCAGTCAGAACCAATTGCTCCATATAATGATATTTTTCTCAAGCACCATTATTTTTTCATTTATTTTAAACCAATTTGAATACAAACTTAACATGCATAGCTTGTGCCAAAAGCAGCTGTTCATAACTTGTGTAATAACTTGCTTAAACACCACAATTAAGTAAATAGTAAATGTTGTAAACACATTTTGTCAACCACCAATCCAGCATACTGTCCAAAGTGACAACCCTCGATTCCAAATTTTGGTCATCTTGAAATCGATTTTTAAAGTGATTACCGTAATTAATCTTAGTAACTGGATTTGTTGCCCAACTGTCAATTTGAAATAATAACGTCCTGTTTTCGTATAACAGATTTGTGATGTAAGCCGAACCCTAACGCTGTAATTGGAAAAGGTGCATTTAAAAAATGGACGGCTTATTAATATTGGACAATCTCACTCATGGAATGTCGAATCGTAATCATTTTGTCGCAACACCCCTAGTTCAATTGCATCTTATGACGTACATTAACTTGTGGCACTTCAACGACGCAGTGTTAATCCTGGTGGGTGTTAAAGTGACCGGGAAATAAATCTGAGACTAACAAAGGATTATGAACTTGAAAAAGAGTAGACTGACAATGCAACATTATAAATGGATGCTGATGAGTCAAAGCTAAATGAAAGTAGCTTTGGAGAAAGACAGTGTTGAATAGAGCGAAAAAGTGTAATCTATTACAGCAATTTAGCAGTGGGCCTTCAAGCCTGCTGCCACTGGCGACTGTTATGAGAACGCTTTCTACTCCCTTAAATCTCACACGAGCCTGCTTTTCATGCATTTGTGTGTGACTGACTTTACTTTTAGGCATTGTGAGCCTCAAGCATCCTTTGCATGCACATAGTATAGAATATTCAGTAGTAGTAAATCTTACTGCTTGTGACATAATAAGATTCTTCCAAATTCAATCCAATCACCCTCCAAATTGCTTTATCGGCAATGTGACATAAAACCGAGCGTTTAGCGGCCTTTAGCTTAAATACATAATACCAAGAAAAACAGAATACATCACTGCAATGGTGTGCACTTTCACACCCCGTGAGCCAATCCGATAATTTCAGATGCCATCTTATCTGATAAAATACGTGTGATGTGTCATACAGTGACAATTGCGTTCACAGTGTGATGGATGAAAGTCTTGTGTGACCTTGTCTCGCAATTAAGCCAATAACCATTTAGACAATCCCTGCAAAGGTGGACCTGCCAACACACCCTTCTGTGCATACTGTATAAACAGAACAGACAGTGAAAATGAAAAACTTTCACCAGCAGAGTCTTTTTTTTTTAAAAAAAATAAAACGGCATAATTAGGCACTTTCACACAGAGATCTGGCAAGTGCCACATCTAAGATGATAATACCTTAATTCCTCAAATATGAGACATTTTTTCTTCCCCAAAATGAAGGCCAAAAGTATGAGTGCCTCTTATAAATGGTAACTTCAAAATAGTGAATGGTGAAATAAGAGCAATGTAGAGTACATTTCTATTGGAGTGCCGGTTATTTTCCTTTTGGTACTCAGTGGGTTCAAGTCAGCCGAAAAAAATGAATCCTGCTGCCTGGTTTTCAAACATAAACAAGCAAGATAACAACGCTGGATGAAAGTGCCTATTTGCGATGTGAGAGCTAAGCAAGTATATATAATCATTTTACGTCTTGTACAGTACATGACAAGATACAACTTATTTTGCAATCAAATGCATGTTGTCCAAACACAGATGTGTGGAGGAAATTTGTCTGGTTTTAAGTTATGCAATGATGTTGACCCCCTAATATGGGGCTTCAAACTTAGAAAAAAAAAAACTCAACTTGTACTTGAAAAAAAAAAAAAGAATTCTTTTCATGAAAAATGAGAATTAGACAATGTTTAATAAACCGCACCCTCAAATGGATCCTGTTTGACCACTGAGAGTCCTTTGCACTCTGAACACAACTCTGTTGCGGTTATCAAACCTCTAACCTCATAAGATTTCAAGTAGAACAATTGGCAAAGTATAAATGAGAGAGAGAGTGAGAAAGAGAGAGCGAGAGAGAGAAACTTCTGACTTGCCCACACAGTAGAACCCATTGTGAGTGTGGGCTATGACCTAATAAACTTTTCATTGCATTATGGTACATTCAACCAACATGCACTCCAGGATCTCGTGCTGCTGGTAGCGTCCCAAAAATACATGTCCCGGTCTTGTCTGACATTATATTAGTCGTGTTACAGACCTCTTCTTCTAATTAACTAACTAATCAGGCAGGGCTTGACTTCTTTAGTACTGCCTAAATGTTAATTGGGTCATTTTAAGATATTTTGGACAATTGCATGCTTCCAACTTTGTGGAAATAGTTTGGGGAAGGTTTACACACATTGTATATTTTGAAGAATACAAAACTTATTCAGCCATTTTCAGCAGTAAAAAGTTAGTATTTTGTATATAATTTGATAACCAAATGTTTTTGAATGCATAATTATTAGTTTTAAAGAACAATGTTCCACTTGCTGTTGACAGAAAATGACACTGCATGTACTCCTGGCTCAAGTAACAACCAGCAAATGCTCAGCTAGCGAATGCCAAATGACCAAACCCAGAAAACAGGTAAGCCCTGATGAGTCATTAGTGATTTAATTGTTGACAACACATTAACTTTTTACTGTGTAAAATATATTAATAAGTTTAGTATCCCTTTAAATAATCTACATTTTGTTTTACAAACATTATCAGTGTGAATGCTAGCAGTCAATTGGAGTCTTATTGATGGGCTAACAGAAAATTAGCATTGACATCTGGGAATGGCTTTCCTTCAGATAATCAACACACACACACACACACACACAGTTAAAAAAATTACAGGCAGGTAAAGTACGCATAAGCATATACTTTCTAATGTATTAGTAGTAATAATAATGTTCAATCACAACTTTCACCAACTAGGACAATGCCTACAGAACAGCATTCTTAGTTACTGTAACATTAGGAATTTGGACTGCAGGTATATTGATTCCACAGTGAGGACTATTTTTAAATCTATTTTTTGTGACTGTTTTAAAACTCAAATATCAGACCAATAAAGACCGCTCTTGAGAAAAAATGAGTCAAACGTAAACAATCGCATTTCAAATCATCATCATGAACTTTAACAAATCGAGTGGGACGTACGCTCAGTGTGCAGCTCAATGTTTAAATCCTTAAAAGGTGCCTCACTTTTTCCTTTGATTTTTGTTTTCATAATACCACCAAAAATTGGTATCATAGAGGAAAAGAAGGATAACGCTAGAAGTATTCCTTGGCAACATAGAAAAACTTCAATTAAATGCATTTTTAAATCATGTCTACATTTCGTAAATTAATTAGGATAATGTCCACTTTATTATCATTTTCTTAAAGTTCTGCCTCCTCACAAATGTAAAAAAAGTACACTGTGCCTTGTAAAATATAATGCAGAAAGCAGTAAGTCACTTCAGTCTTCATGTGTGGCTTTGACTGTATGACTGCACACTAATTTCAGAAGCCAGCTGGCATCTAAGAACGCTACAAAGGAAATATATTTTCCTTGTGTCCTATACAGCGGGTGTTCTTCTCTGGGATGGGTGAGCCGTATCCCAGGTGATGGTGTGTGTTACTTGGCAGGCAACCGCTTTGGATTGAAAAGGCCTCAGTTGAATGGTGGCAGCAAGAGGGAAAAAAAACAAGAAAGCAATAGCAATGTATAGAAAAAGCAAAACACAGTAGGCATGTTTAATTCATTAATCTCCTAAATTTCCACAAAAAATGAAAATTTCACCCATGGGATTCCTGCAGGTGTGCATTTAGATGCATAGCATGAAATGGGAAAAAATGTATGCCTTATAGTTAACTGGAGGCTTGTCAATTAAAATGGACGCTATTGTGATCACAATATAGCAATATGCCATGCATAGTCTTCTTGGTCACTTTCAGTTGGGTACAAAGATAAAGATTAAAAAGAGGAAATCCTTTTCAATTACTGTATAAAGCAGAACGTCCTGAAAGGATGTTTACATAGCACAGCGGTTAAGAATCCTCTGTAGACTCTTCACTACAAAGTCACTTGTCACACTGCTGTGCTTCTGTCACTGTCTAAGCTTTTAGGCAGTTTTCATCTGGAAGAATCGCAGACAATGCGGAAATCCTCAATCATGCGAGAGGAGGACACTTTTGAGCTCACAGGGGAAAGCGATAAAGCTTGCCAATCTGATGACAAATGCTAGAAGTACTCGTACTGGTTATACTTTGTAGCACAGCTTTATCAATGAGTGATTTAATCAATTAGTCAAATGAGATCACTTAGCAAACAACTAGGAGTCCTAACACTCCTGGAAATCGGAAAGTGTAAATCATTAACAACTTCAAATTAATTAATATGATAAATCTATTGTTGTGTCACATCTTTGAAGTGCTTTGGTAAAATGAAACAGAAAAAACATTACAACTAGGAATGGGTGAGACACAAATAACATTAGACTAGATGTCTCACTTGTCCACATAAACAAGAGATATCTGCAAAATTTGTCATATGAAATAACGCCTAATATAAATTTAGTTTTCAAAAATGCTTTTTTTAACCAACCGAAAGAAAATTAATGATCTAGGCTGTAGATGTAAACATAATCTAGTGTGCAAATGTAAACATACAAAGAGGCCGACTCTTATCTGCCATGATACTACCATCCTTGTCTTCAGTTGTGAAACCAAAATAACACACAGGCAATTTAAAAGTAATAAGAGCATCCTGTATTTCTCCTGTAGAGCTGTAGCTATTGAGTATTTTCATATTCTATAAAAATAAAAGAAAACAAACCTTTTTCCCCCTTTGAAAAACAAATACAGAAGATGAAATAGCACATTTCCACTTATTTATGAATGACTTACATTCATACCTTTTGGCAATCATCATTTCTTTTTCTTTTTTTTTTACACAAATAAACCGATTTTAGACAACTCTTACCCCCTGCTAACAGTCAATGAGACAAAGTGGTGACCACAGAACCCACATTTGCATCAGCCTGGTTTGTCCAAATCCAATCAGAAGTGATCAGTAGGAGCAGCAGTATCAGACGGTCAGCATGAAAGTCATTTAAACCTACTTATTAACTGCCTTTGAAAAACACTTTGACTGCTCTCGCCGGACAATATGGAGCCCTCGAGTCCTGCTTGCTAGCAGCTATTTTATGCTAGACGGGCACTGTATAATATATTGTCAGCATAATGAAGTTTTTTTTTAATGTTCTCTATGTTATTGGCTGGCGGCTCGGTGGAAGAGCGGTTAGCGCGTCTGCCTCACAGTTCAGAGTTCCAAACTCAAATTCAGCTTGCCCTGGCCCTCCTGTGTGGAGTTTGCACGTTGTCCCCGAGCCCACTTGGAACTCCGCAAACTTCGGCTTCCTCCGACCTTCCAAAAACAGGCATGACAGGTGTATTGGACACACTAAATTGTCCTTAGGTGTGACTGGGGGTGTGAATGTTTTTTTTTGTCCCTATGTGCCCTGCAATTGGCTGGCAACCGGTTCAGGGTGCCCCCTGACTATTGCCCAAAGACAGCTGAAATAGGCACCAGTAAGTCAGTGACTCTAGTGAGGATAAGCGGCTATAGAAAATAAATGGATGGATGGATAGATAGATGGATGGATGGATGTTATTGGCCACTTGTGTGCGACAAGTTTTGCCACAAAGTGAGGGTCACACAACTCAAACAGACAATAAAGGTACAATAAAGGAAAAGATCAGCTCCGCCACATTCCCAGAAAAGAAGTCATCGTCAAGCTCAGAAAAAGCCGGATAATGATCCTGATCATTTGAAAAGGGTATGTCGGGTAAAGAAACCTGGAAAACATGCAGGAGAGCGGCCCTCGAGGACCGGGTTTGGACACTCCTGGGCTATACTGTAAAGTAACCTGTAGCAGGTTTCAACAGAAATTACTCAAAGTTAACAATGGCAATGTATCCAACTTTGCGGAGTCCACTGTGACACTGAGACCAGACTCATTGTGTGTGTTTGTTTTACCATTGAGAGCAGCAATGTTCATGCAGGGGTGTTTGTTCTGGCTTGATGGGAATGCATAAATATTTTAAGTGGCCAAGTGTGAGATCTCGCTGCTATATCATCTATGTGTAATTGTGCGTGCCGGAACCAGCCTTTCAGCACATTTTCTCCCGCCCTCAGAACCCCAACAGAGTGGTTTAGATTATATTACACAAGCTGCTACACAGCCACAGCTACACACACACACACGCACACCACACACACATACAACCCCCCCCCCCCGGAGGCAACAACATAACATCCCTGTCCCCCACAAGGCTCAGGACCCCATTCAGTCACAATGCACTAGCCCAATATTGTCTTTGTTTTATTTATGTATTTTATTTTTATTTTTTTTTGGGGGGGGGGGGGGGGGATTATGAAGCACTCCACTTTCATAATCCGTACATTTTAATAACTCACATCTGGCATGTCCTCAAAATGTATAAACAATGCTCAGTCCGCCTTTAGTCCTGGCGTCATCTGCATTTTTTTTTTAATAGCAACAGAGACAAAATCAGCTGATGAGGCAATCTCACACAGGCACTCATCTACTGTACTGTCCTCAGTAGAAATGTTCAACAATGACAACAACTGAATCATCTGGATTGTGTAAGATGTTTTGTTTACAATCTCCAAGGCAATAAAAGCTTTACATGAACTTGAATTTTAACTACCGGTATTTTTTTCACCTTTTGTTATTCAGTAGACTACTTCCTAATATGGATTATGATGAGGGGGACATGAGTCACCAAATGAAAAACAAAGAAAATACACAATTACTTGCGCTTGACATTTTATTCAAACTGATCTTCTAGTAATAGTCTCAATCCATTTTTGTTATTATATGAGTTCATAGCACAAAGATATTAGGACTGCAACAAAGAATTATCAAAATATGAAAGCGAGCCTTTTCGCACCATATGAAAGTGCTTTGTAAATTCACGCCACTCGATTTATCTGTAGACTATGTTTGATGA